>NW_010248038.1:9196-9468 GCF_000690775.1 Eurypyga helias
CCGTCTCTCCCCCAGGCGGAACAAGCCCTACTCTCTCAGCCTTGCATCACAGCAGAGGTGAATATATTTATCAATGATCTAGATGCAGGAGTTCGAAAGCACCATTAGCAGGTTTGCTGATGATACCAAACTAGGAGGTGTTAGTTGAGGGACGAGAGGCCTTGCAGAGGGATCTAGATAGATTAGATCAATGGGATGAAGTTTAACAAGTCCAAGTGCTGGATTCTGCACCTAGAACCAAGTGTAGATTGGGAGACGAGTGGCTGGAGAGC
>NW_010248039.1:0-45634 GCF_000690775.1 Eurypyga helias
GAGGTTGGGCTAGAGACCTCCTGAGATATCTTCCAACCTGAATTATTATCCTATGCTGTGTTCCATGTGGCAGGTGCCAGAATCCTTATCCTGAAGAGTGAAAGACTGGAATAGTAAGATGCAGTGTATCACCAGGGAAGTCCAGATGTAGTTATAGAGTGTTTTGTTCCTGCTCTTGAGACTCATCTTTTTGGCCTTTTAAGAAGTCCTGAATTGTAGGGGATTTGTTGTTGTTGGGTTGTTTGGGGGTTTTGTCTTAACATTATGTTCTTCCTTCAGTGCCTCCAGTTTATTCCAAGGATGCTGTCCCCAGCCTCTGGTTAACAGCATGAACCGTGCCATATTCCAGTTATTTTTGTGTAGTGGTAACTCATATTTTTGCAATGTTTGACCATATATTCAAACTCAGCATGGCTGTAACTGAACTCCAGGCTGCCTTTGCAAGCTTCCACTGCTTCTTCCTGTCTCCATCCCCTTGTTTAACTGTCACTCAAGTCCATTCGCAAAGTGTCAAATCTGAACTCAGCCCTGCGTATACCTTTCAGAACTGTGTTTATTCTTTTCATCACAGTATTTTTTAATTTTCATCACAGTTTTCTATAATGCTACACTTCATTTAAATTAATCTTGCTCACATGCAAAATTACACTGAAGTCTCAAGTTTATCTACTTTCGAATTAAATTATTGAAATATTTTTTGCCTAGAGATGTCCTTGCTTCTACCTGTATGTGACAATTTTCTTAATCTTCTCAAATCTTCTGTGAGCCATTAGTTTCCTGATGGCACTTTCAGTTTCTCTTCAAAGTCACCTTCATCAGTGCTTTCTCTTCAGTAGTGCTTTCCTTCTGATTTCCAGTTCTTTGGGACTAAGTCTTTATACTGTGTGATGTCTCACATGTTTCTAGCCCTACACCAGCAAAAAAAAACCCCACAAAAAACAACTAACCAACAAAAAACCTCTGCAATTTAGGATGTAGATAATCTCAAAAATTACTGTGAAGCGAAAAAAAAAAAACCACAAAAAACAACTAACCAACAAAAAACCTCTGCAATTTAGGATGTAGATAATCTCAAAAATTACTGTGAATCAAGATTTGCTAAACTTGGTACTAATAAAAGGATTTCTGAAACCAAATTAGTGGTTCTTTGATTGAAATCAGTATCATTGTATGCATTCATAAACTAATAGGAAGCCAGAAAGAAGCATAAAATTGCTACTCGCAGACTTGGCCTTTTACCAGGGTTAACTGTTGTTCATACTAAATCTGTTTATCCAGCAGAAAACTGTTTCAGTTTTCTGAGCTTTCAGAATTCTCGATGTGGGCTGTTTCTCTATTTCACTATTCCTCCTTTGGCTCAGGGATTAAACCTCCAGTTGCCTCACCTTTTGTGGCAGAGGTGCTGAAAAACATTGTTTAATGCAAGCATTCCAAATTTAATAGAATAGCTTTTTCTTTTTTTATTAATAACACTGATTTATTTCCTGAAACACTAACAATGGCTAGAAAAACGGTTGAATAGTCACTAAGAGAACAAATGCCCTTTTTGGCCACATCTCTTGTTTTATGATTCTCTTATCACCTGGTTTATCTGAGCAGACATTTATAGTTCAGCACCTTACACTAGCGATGACTATTTCTTCTCATTTGCTTTGTCAAAATTTTCTGATTACTTGAAATATCTTCAGTCAGCTGGCAGGATCAAAGGCAAAACAGAAAATGGTTGAGCAGCTAAAACTGCATCATAGACCTCTGCCTCCTAAGCTGCCATCTAAGCTGCCATCTAAAGGGAGAACGTTGGTAAAAACAAATTATACAAAGGTAGTTCCTGTGGTGCATAGTTTCAAATTCCATGTGTTCTCTAAAATAAACACAGAAGACAATAGATTGGAAGTTAAGCTACCAGTGTAAAGCAGTGTGAATAAGACTGCACTATAACCCATACGACCTGCACCTCTTTTTGAGTCTCTTCATGTATAGTGGAAGAGTCATCGAGGCGGGTGCTGGAACCTGGGTCTTCCACCTGTCAAGGCTTGAACACTAAAAACTGGATAATGGAGACATTCCCCCTAGGTCATCCAAAAATATGAAGGATAACTGAAAAAATGCTGGTATTAAAAAAAAATTAAATATGATCCCATGGAGTCAGACCACAGGGGAAGTGTTACACAACTTTGATTCAGACAGAATGAAATAAGTGAGGTTTTGGGGCATGGTCCTGATCTCCTCAGAATAGATCCATCTTTTAGATCCATCTAAAAAGACATATCTTGGCTTGTATTATTTTAAAGGCATCAGAGATTTCTAATTAAAACAAAGGCCTTGCAGTGCCATATGGTTCAGAAATAACTGGGCATTTTGTGGGCCTGTATATGTGAATGGAAAGCTTTTTCCAGTTTATATAAAGTAGCTATTGGTTAAATATTTAAGAACTAACCTTTAAAAATAAAAGTGAAAACCAATAACATGTTCTATAATCAAAACATTTTTAACTTCAGTAATAAAAAAATGGCTGGAAACTAGGCACCAGTCCTGAGACCAGATCTGTAGAGAAGGACTCTGGCACCTGAACAGCTTCACTGGCTTCAGACAAAACTGCCAGACACCAGGATCTGCTGTAGAAATTTAGCATACAGAAATTTTACGATACTTTTTCACAGATCAGCACATTAGAATAAAGAGGTAGCGTGAAAAACCAATGCTGACCCTACAAGCTGGGTTAAAAATACCAAAGTAAGCCTTTTTTTTCTTCCATCTAGCTTCTGTAATTCTGTTGTAGCGTCTAAATAGCTAAAACTCCTCAGTTTTCATGTAGTCAATAAAGCAGGCTAACAGAAAGAAAAACAATCAAAATAATTTTTATGATGTTTGAAATAAATGGTAATTTGACATTTTAATTTGTTTTCTAAGAATGCTGTCATACTATATTTGTTATTCTTCTTATGTAATATTAATTTTAAAGGAACAACAATAATGTATTAAAAATAATACCTTTATAGCAGTATTAAAAATACTAAGGAAAATTCAATCAGAGAAGTAAGGTTGAAAAGTCATAACATACAATTATTGGCCCTTTGAGATTATTAAGCCCTCCTGAATATTATTTTGAAAGGCTGGTAAAATCTATTTCTGTACAGCACATTTCCAGTCTGGCGCTGTCCAAACAGATATAAATATTTCTGGCTCACTACCAGAGCAGTGCTTCAATGATTTAAACCATTTTGAAAGTGATAGATCTTTTATCCAGAAAGAAAGTTCTTTTGTGATGGTTCTCCTTGTAGTAATACATACTAGCGATAGATGCTATATATAGATTATGTATTTGATTAGTACTCCTGACAAGAACCTAAGAGCTGAGCAGTAAGGTTTGTTCAAGGATCATTTCTCCAAACGTAACCATTACACCTGCAAGATATTTATGCAGCAGCATGCCCATTGATCAGCAAGCAAGTCTTCAGCAATAGTAATTCCGTCATCTTGGTGGATGGAACTGCTTTGTGCTTCATGAAGTGTGAGTCTGAGACCTGAGAGCAGGAACCCTGAGCTAGGGAAAAAAGATAATGTGGTGTGCCGTTAAGTGTCTTTGCCCCTGCAGGGAAATATAGCAAGTCAGGATGTCACACAATGAAGCAGTTGACTGAAAAGGCAGCAGAAATGTCAAGGGGGTAGACTATGCCCAGCAGTGGGCTGCAAGCTGTCAACCACAGTGGTGGAGGGCAAGAAAGCCAAGGAGACGATCCACTGATCCCAGCTTTCTCTAAGACCTGAGCCATGCAGAGAGCTGTAAGGCGTGACTTCTTCAGCATGTCCCTGGAAAGGAGTTTTCCTAGAAAAGGAAACAGAACATCAAGCTTGTGGAATGACACAGGCTGAGTGAAGGACAATTTACTAGGTATATCTGTGTTGATAAAAATGTTCAGGGCTAAAGGTCCTCTGGTTGCAGTACTGTTTGGAAATTGGGGACTAGCTAAGGAACCAATGGACCTCCAGAATGAGGTCTTTGGGGACAGTCCTGGTGGAAAATTCCATCTGTTGCGTAAGACATAGGAAATGAATCTGTGTCTCAGTGGTGTGGAACACTAGAGCTTAGTGCCATCCCACACCCCATTACTCATTGAATAGAGGTGAATAAACTAAGAAAACAGAATTTCTAAGCATCTCAGTAATCTGTGAAGAGAGGTGGGCAATTGCAGTGAGTTGTTCAGCTGTTTAAAGATCTGGTTCACACTCTGAAACTTATTTCCCCTCCTGGGAAGAAAGGAAATATATAACCTATTGTGTTACTAAAAGGATCCAGGACAAGAGCAAACGGACTTCTGACTGTGACGCTTCAGCTGGGTGCCTAACAGTAGAAGGATGAATCCAGGCCTCCGGGGCTGATAGAAGTGCTTCTGCACAGGCATGATCAATACTGGGAAGCTGCCTACTTGGAAAGGATCCTGCAGGCACTTTTGAGACAGGTTCCAGAAGCTGATTCATCTGTTCTTTTCACAGTGTGACCACAACAGACCTCACTTGCATAATCAAACTTCAAAAAAGTCCACTCCTCGGTGCTTTTCTGATATTGGAAGTTCCCTGAATGTGTGTCCCTTTACCATTAGTCTGAGGTTTACCTCAGTACCTGGGGTGCTGCACCTAGCTCAGGGGGCCCCAATATAAGAATCATAGAATACAATCACAGAATGGTTTGGGTTGGAAGGGACCTTAAGGACCATCTAGTTCCAACACCCCTGCCGTGGGGAGGGACACCTTCCACTAGACCAGGTTGCTCAAAGCCTCATCCAGCCTGGCCTTGAACACTCCCAGGGATGGGGCATCCACAGCTTCTCTGGGCAACCTGTTCCAGTGCCTCATCACCATCCCCAGGAAGAATTTCTTCCTGGTGTCCAAACTAAATCTACTGGCTTTCAATTTAAACCAGCTCAGAGGGCTGGAGCACCTCTGCTATGGGGACAGGCTGAGAGAGTTAGGCTTGTTCAGCCTGGAGAAGAGAAGGCTCCGGGGAGACCTTATAGCACCTTCCAGTACCTGAAGGGGCTACAAGACAGCTGGGACACCCCTTCCAACCCATACCATTCTGTGATTCCTTCTATGATTCATTTAAGTAGTATAAGGGACACGGTGGAGCATACAGAAGAACACTCCGAAGGAGTCCCATCTACTTCACAGGTGAAAGATCTCACTGCATTGTCACATGGCACTTCGCAGAATGGTTCAGGATCCCTAAATAGGGACTTGTCAGCAATACAGATTGCCACATTTCACATGCAGTAGAACATTGCTCATAGATTCTTCTTTAAACTATGTAACTCATAAGATACCTTGGAAAACCTGCCCTTTCCATCTTGCTTGTTTTTTTTTCACTTCTTTGCAACTACCTTAGTTCCTACAAAATCCTTACTTCACTGGTACATCTGCACATAGATGATCTTACAGACTATTATAATTCGTGTAATGCTTTATGTGTCCGAGACCAGTGTTGTAAGTGATCCTAGGTATTTATCTTTTTCCTTGAAGAAAAGTGCTCTGCAGTCAAATTCCTGAGCTCTCGGGCATACAACCACTGAATCATATTTCCCCCTTTTATTTTACTTAGGTATGTTATCGTGTGTTGGCAGAAGTGTGACCCAGCAGGTAGGACTGTGCTCTGTATTTAACTTTTGATTGGAATTTCTATTTACTAAAATATGAAATGGCAAAATTTTAAACATAGAATATAAATTTTTGGTAATGTGGTTTTTGGTAATGTTCCACAAAAAAATGAATCTATACAGATAAAATAATGAGTCCTTTTAAAAAAAAAAAAAAAAGAAAAAACAACCAAACAAAACTTATCCTTGTTTTCTTGCCCCCTCATTAGATCACTGTGTATCCTCTTCCATGTTTATAAGAAATTAGAACAGTCTGAGGCCAGTTTGTTGGCCACAGCAGGATCCTAACATGATTCCTAAATGGCAGATCAGTACTATTTGCTCTATAGAGTAATGTAGCTCTTCAGCAGAAAAAGGCTTTTAGTGCCAAGGCAAAGTTGATTGTACTTTGCTTTCATGGCAGAAAAATATTTTCAGAGGGAATGAGTTTATGTCGAGTTTCTGTAAGCTTGGCCTTCCAATGGAAACAGCACCAAGTGTGGCTGGTGCATTACACTGCTTCTCCAGTCACAGTCTCATGTCACGCAGGTTTAAATCTACTACTGACATCTTGTACTTTCCCCTGCACAACGCTATACCAGCTGTGCTAAAACAAGTGTTTGTGTAGCCATGCTGCAGAGCAGATCAAGAAATTATTCAAGCTTAAAATAAATAGATAGATAGATAGATAGATAGATAAATAGATAAATGAAACTGTATTTATTAAAATCGTGGGGAGAAGTGTTTTCCTCATCCTTCTGTTGTGGTAGTCTAGAAGCAGGTGTACCTCCACTATAAATCATTCATATGGTGGAAATGGTGTTTTGATACGTGATAATGCTATGGAATGTGAAAATGCAGAGTCTCAACTAATTGTCACACTCTGTGTTTGTGTGTGCTTTGGCATAGATGGTGTGATTCTGTGGTAGTTCTCACTGCTGATGTGTGGTTCTTTAAGCACAAGTTGCATGGGCACAGCTTCAAGAAGACAGCCATTCCACTGGCAGGAACTCTGCTAGGCTCAGAGTTTGAGAGATGTGCTGTATCTTGGGAAAAAAGCGCCCAGCTCTCCTGAGAACCCCACCAGGAATACTGCATCCAGCTCTGGGGCCCACAGCATAAAAAGGATTTCCTCTGGTTGGAGCAAGTCCAGAGGAGGCCACAAAGATGCTCAGAGGGCTGGAGCCCCTCTGCTATGGGGCCAGGCTGAGAGAGTTGGGCTTGTTCAGCCTGGAGAAGAGAAGGCTCCGGGGAGCCCTTATAGCACCTTCCAGTACCTGAAGGGGCTACAAGGAAGCTGGGGGGGACTTTTTACAAGGGTCTGTAGTGACAGGACAAGGGGTAACGGGTTTAAATTGAAAGTGGGGAGGTTTAGATTAGATATCAGGAAGAAATTCTTCATGGAGAGGGTGGTGAGGCAGTGGAACAGGTTGCCCAGAGAAGCTGTGGATGCCCCATCCCTGAAGTGTTCAAGGCCAGGCTGGATGAGGCTTTGAGCAACCTGGTCTAGTGGAAGGTGTCCCTGCCCATGGCAGGGGGGTTGGAACTAGATGGTCTTTAAGGTCCCTTCCAACCCAAACCATTCTGTGATGATTCTGTTATTCTTTGAAAAAAGAATCACTCAGAGGTTTTCTGATGGACGCTTTGCTGTAAGGTTCATGTTCCTAATTTTATCCAGTCTACTCCAACCTGTGAAAGACTAAAAGCCGCATTGTATAGTTGCAACAGACTTTTCTGCTGACTGTGGTTTGATCCAAACTCTTTGCATAGGCAGGAATACAGTTGCTGTATCACCAGGGACTAGAAGAGTGTTTTTGAGGAAGTGGATGATAAGATGTGGAGGCTTCATGCAACAAAAAGGTCTTTTGCTAGAGGGGTACTCTGATGTGTTTGTTTTCAGCGGCATTGAAAGAAGAAAAATTTAATAGATCTGAAGCATTTTCAAAGGCCTCGTCTCAGCCTCTCCTACCCCATCAGTGCTGGGAATAGCTGATGCTGTAGTTTTCCTGTCTCCTCTCAGGCAGGTGCACCCTTTCTTATTCCTAAATCTGTGCATTGTCCAAAACTGTTTCTAGAAAGTTCTGTGAAGTTTGCAAACTACTGCTTCTCTCCATGACAGTGAGGTGGACTCCATCAAATCTAAATGAAACCTGAAGTATTCATCTCACCTAACTTTCCCTGAAGTAAATGCATGCTTCTTCCCTCACCCGTGGAGAAAAGGACAGAAACTTCCAGAAGGCAATTTTCACTACCCCATGGTAAACATCTAAGATGGGTGAACTGAATCAAGCACACACTAAGTATCTGCTTTTTGACCATTTATAGTAAAATATAGTTTTGCTGTGTCACGTGCTGGCTAACACTTGATGTTATACACCCATGGTCAGCTGCAAAACTGCGTAAGAAGCAGCAAACCATATTAGTTGTATTTTAAGCACAGAAACATAGCTGTTTACTGTAGCCAGTGCGGAGGCTCTGCACGGGTTACTTACACTGCAGAGGCAGTTATGGTGATTGTGGCTGGGAGGAGGGAGGCGCTTGAGCATGATTGTGAGAAACACAAAGTTGAGCGTACACAGCTGTAATGTTATATATTTGTTCACCGGCTGGGTCTGGTCATGAATAATATTTATTCTCAGTTTTTGAAGCTGAGAATGCTTTTTTTTTTTTTGTTAAACTGTTTCATAATATCTGCGTTTAATGATTCTGGCAGGTTGACCTCGGCTGGCTGCCAGACCCCCTACCCATCTGCTCTCTCACTTCCCTTCCTCAACAAGACAGGGGAGAAAATAAGATTGACATGCTTGTGGATTGAGATAAAGGCAGTTTAATGAGAAAAGTCATAAAATGGCATTATGGGAAATCAGATTCTCAGAAATGAAGCCTGACACTTGTATGTTCTGGAGGACTACAACCACTACATCCTTTTGCATCATCAAAATCGTGGCATTATAATGTTACAACTTAATCTGCCATCTTGATTTGGTACTGAAGCAATTGTGAGGTTGAAGGTACAATCCCTAAGGTACCCAGGAGAAGGATGCCACTTCGGAAATGTTTCGGGTGGTGTACACTCCAGCACAATGAGAAGGCTGTAGTCTCTGTACCTGCAAGTGGTAGCTACGGAGGAAGGCAAACTACTGCCATTACTGTAGGGCATAATCCAATTTCACTTGCAGGCCCCTTTTTTCTTAGATGAAGACTTATTCTTCTCTCATCAAAGGAGAAAGAAATGAAGTGTTTGTAAAGAACCTGCAATCTTTATAGCTTTATGCAGATATTCAAGAGTTAATTGGTTACTGTGTGCAAGCTTTATCTGAGTATGGCAACTGAGGATCTCAAGGATCAGATGTAGGAGGTTTGCAGAACACTTGTCATTTGGTCTTTTTAATGCTTGCTTTCCCCTAAGGTGTTCTGTAATCCTTGAAATCCTTTTTTTATATCATAGACTCTAATGATGCCCCTGATGGCAATAGTGTGGAGGATGTTTGGGAAACTAATTTCCATTTTATAGCAAGCAAGCAAGCAAGATGAAGAGGAAAAATTGATATTTAGGTCCCAAGTGGAAGTATTATGTTGCTTCTTGTACCAGAAGATTGCTCTTAGCCTTCAGGTATATCCTTTATTACTCATGTTGCTGTGTTTAATAGTCAATAGCGGTTTTTGTTCAAAGTATCTGTTGGCTTTGTAACCTTGTCCACAGAAAATGATCTTAAATTTCTTCCTGTACCACTGCATGAAAACGGAGTGCTTAGAATGACTTAAAACGCTTTTGTAAATATTAGAGTAGCTGTAGGAATAACTGATTTACATGCTTTTCTTCTATAGTTCCCTTGCCTTAAATTCTCCATTGTTCTTTTGTCTCATCTTCTTTCGCCATTTCTTCTGCACTTTTACTGTACCTCATTTTCTTTCCGATGCATCCTGCGTAATTTTCATGGCACTTGCTTAGCACTGTACCTATTGCCAAAGTGTAATTCAACCCAAGTTACGTCAGCACGGTACAAAGTAGTTGTCAGATGCATAAAATGAGAGAAGGTTCCTCTTGCTCTTGGTGAGGAACTCTAGATTTAATATTTTGTGGTTTCTGTGAATTTGCCTGCTTATCTGAACTTTGTCAGAACCAGCAGTTTAGTCTCCTAGCTGAACAAGCCAGAGGAAGCTTCACTCCAACTCGTATGTGGGATCCTCTGCCAGCAATTATGTTTCTGCCTTTATGAAGGACACAAATCCCTAGGAGGAGGCATGAGGAAATGGTTTTCTAAGTTACCTTTATATAAATGGTTTATATGGTTCATCCAAGTGTCTGCTGCAGAATTCCATTGGAATAGGAGTTGCTATCTGGATAAGCAAGATCCTCCTCATAGTAGATCATAGAATCATAGAATTATTTGGGTTGGAAGGGACCTTAAAGATCATCTAGAATCCTAGATAGTGGATTTCAGGTATGAAATTTAATATCTCAGAATAAATATATCTAGTGAGAGGGTGGATCAGGAATAACTGATTAGGGATTTTGAGAATAATTCTAGCTGGATACACTGTGCTTTAAATGAACCTCAGTCTTAAGCAAAGGCTCTGTGTATATTAACCATATATATTCCATTCCTTTTTCCATGACCTTGAAAAAATTGGTATTATTATTCCCTTTCCTGTTCTATCATCTAGAAAGCCTGTTGAAACACCAGTATTCACAGCGAATTTGCCTGGTACCTGAAAATATTATGCTGTGATATGGTTGTGTTCAGAAGCCATGGTAAGAAGTATCTATGTCGTTGTAACACTACAGTATGAATTTTGTCTGAAATGTATTTGTTTTGAGGTTCTTTGGTACCATATGCATAAGAAGTTTAATTATCAAATCAAAGAGATTACGTTACTTTATTATCCATTTCTGCAAGTGTGACCAAAATGGAAACTGGCAATGGCAGACATGGAAATACCAGAACATCATGACAGGGCTGGGAGCTCTCTTTCTTGGTACTATAAAAAACAACTATTGATTTTTCACGTTCTTGCCAACAATACTCTTATGTGGGTGTAGAGAAAAGTATCTTTTTTTGTCTTTGCTGAAAAGTGTGCAGTATATAAATTCCTCGGCTGTATAAATCATCTCCAAAACATCCAAATCAATGGAGATACTCCCCACTTCACCAGCTGAGATCCTGAAATGACACACCCCCCCTCCTCATTTTATTCATCTTACCTACACTTTGCCTAGGGTTTATTAAGGGAACTATTTGCTAACACTACTATCCTTTTGCTTACTTTTTGAGAGGGGAAAGACTAGTTTTGTCAGGTTATTTTCAGCAGACAGTCAGGCCTTGCCACATACTAAAAAGACCCTTGGTTCATGGTCAACACTGGTAAAATCTTTGATGTGCCGCATCTATTCTTCTTTTGAGGTGAGCTAGTTAAATTATTTTGAATTACTTAAAAGTACTTAAATACCAGCATTGGCACAACCTTACGAGGTCCTTATTTACCTTTTGCATGTTGCAGAGAGGTCCAGTCTAGCCTTGGGTGGTCTGACCCATCCACACAGTCAAGATGCATCTACATGCAGGGACACAGGCCAGGTCTGCGGGGTAGCCAAGTCAGTGCAGCCCTGCCCCTCAGCTCGGGCACAGCAATGCACTGCCATGCTTATGCTGCTTCTTTTCTGGAGCAGGCTGACCTCAGGTATTCCTAGAGTCTCCCCACTGCTGCCTGAGGTCTAAAATACCTTGTTGTACAGTATATGTGTCTTATAACTTTATGCAGCGTCTAAGCGCAATGATCCCTGCAGCTTTGCTGAGGCTTCCAATAAGGGAAATAAAGACTTGTCATACTGCTTTTTATTTTGTCTATGAGAGAACCGAGACTCCTGATGCTTTGCTGAGGCTGGGGTTCTGTTCCTGAAAATCCACCATGTCCAGAAACACCAGAAGTCTGGGTCACTCTGTGCTCGCCTTCTGTACGGCAGTGAAGATGTGGGTAAAGAAATTGCAAGATCAATACGCAAAGTTGTGCCAACCATTAATAGCAAAATGAAATGAGGGGAGGGGCCTCATTTTGTAGTAAGCATTCTGGTCTTCCAGATACTTCTTGGCCACCATTAAAAATTAGTCTAAAATTTTCCAATGAAATTAAATTACAAAAATGGTCAACATTTTTGATTTTATTTTAAATATCTTAATTTCTGTTTTGCTAAAGACATTTTTTATTTGTCTAAGGCACATTTCCTTTGAAATGTCAGCTTATTTATTAAATCAGATTCATAAACAAATTAAATAAAAATGTCTCCAGAGCACTCTCTGGAGAAGGAAGGCCAGAGATCCACTTCTCCAGAGGCACTGCCTACCAGCCTTCCTGCCTAGACCCACCAAGGAATGCCAGTGCCATCATCTGATTTAAGACAACACAGGATGAAATTCCAGGGTTCAGCTGCTGTTTCAGATACTCTGACCCTTCACACACCTAGAAACAGAAACTAAAAAAAGGGAAGGGCTTGCACGTGAAGCAATCATCACAGTTCACACTGTTCAGTAAATGTCTGGTCAAGATACCTGTTCTCAGGGTTATTATGTTGCTTAGAAGACAAAGTACTCCTGGTTTTGCTTCTACAGCCTCAAAGGTAGTTATATACAGTAAGAAGGAACTGTTGCAGCTGCTTGCCAGCTTAGTGACCTTTGTTCCATACGAGGAACAGATGATAAAGCGAGAGCTTTTATCTGTTGTTCATGAATTACAGAGTTTGAAACAACTCATCGGCATAGCAGATTTGAACTCCATGATGAAATCCTTCAAGTATCTTCAACTGTCTTGTTCACGCTACCTCTCTTGCCTGTTTCACCACTACCAATGAGAACATACACACTGGATTTTCATTTTTGCTGGAAACATTTTTCATCCTTATAACTGTATTTTGTATGTTTTGTTTACATCCAGAAGAATTTGTGTTTTGGTTTCTATTTTTAATGAAATATAGATGATGCTCTTCGACTACAGCCATCTGTTACTACCCTGGGAAATACTCAGCACTGAAACGTTGTTTTTCTTGCAAAACAGATTCCTTGAAATCTAAGAAAATTCTGAACTCCAATGCAGCATATACATCCTGTTTCATTCTAGTAATCTGCATTACTTCCATTCATGTACCTATTTATTATAACTTAATTTTTATGGTATTGCATTGTAACCCTTAGATTTAGATTTTATATGACTGCAGGCAATTTCATAGTTAGTGGATGTTATGTAGATATACTTCACTGCATATTCGTCATAAGCCAAGTCTGGTTTACAAGGAACTAGATGCTAGATTATCACTTCTTTTGTGGGTTTGATCCATGATATGAAAAACCCTGCCCTTTCAAAAGCAGGAATATTTCATAGAATCACAGAATATCTCAGGTTGGAAGGGACGCATAAGGATCATCAAGTCCAACCCCCGGCTCCTTGCAGGACTACCTAAAACTAAACCATATGACTAAGAGCTTTGTCCAGATGCTCCTTGGACTCTGACAGGCTTGGTGCTGTGACCACCTCCCTGGGGAGCCTGTTCCAGTGACCAACCACCCTCTCAGTGAAGAACTACTTATCAAGTAGTTTTTTAGGGTCTTTTTAAATGCAGACCAAACAAAATGTTTTTCTGATTTCCTTTCACATGTTTTTATCAAAAACATTCTTCAAGCAGACAATCAAGAATTTAATCTCAAAAAAGTTAGGATGCGAAGCCTGGAACAAAACCAAGGCTTGTAAACGATAGACAGTCTTTACACACAGCAGCACTAGCAGCTCTGCTTTGCAATTCTCAATCATAGTGTTGTAAGTGATACAGTAAGTGACTGGCAATTGTATCTCACACTTTATCTGCAGTAATGCCTGCAGCAGTTAGCTGTATCTGTATATACAGTACTTGTAATAGATAGTCTTACGATATCTATTTGCCAGTTCTCCCAGAAGAATTTACTGATGCTAGAAATAAAGAACACTTGTAACAGAACTATGACATGCTTCATGATGGAGAGGTGGGCCTTTTTCCACTCACTGTCTCCTTCCCTCATCAGGTGTTTAATATTCAACCCTTACAAGTCACAGTTCCTCTGGAACAACCCCATCAGAGATATCCCTAATGGCATTCACAGACTGAAGACACTAAAGAAATTTAGTTTCCTTCATTTTGCTATAACATCTTCCATCTGGGTAAGATAATCGTTATTAAGTGAGAGGATTGCAGCGTTTATAAGCACAAATAAGGATTTCCATCTTGACCTACACTATAATCATTCACTGATTTTCATTCTAGCCATTCAATTAACCCAACTAAAAAGTCTTTCTCGTAGAAGACAGAAGTACTGAAAGTTAATTGTAATGCTGGCCAAAAAACCTTACCATATTTAATCTTCACTACATAAATGCCTTAGTCATCTGTGGCTTGTTTTCATTAAATAAACATTCTAGCTCAAAACATTTTGGGAAAGAACGGTTTTGTGGCTTCCATTCTTAGCTCTACTGTCTGCCTTTGTGTAGCAGTAAAAATAGGTTGCATTTTAAAACTTAGTCAATACATTAAAATATGAATGTCCTATGGAGATTCTGGAGTACAGAAGCAAAAGTCCCTTTCTGAAGTATTTTGGAATGCTAAGGCCCAGCTTCATCCCCCTGGGTTTTGATATTTAATAATTAATATTTAATTTCATCTCAATAACCACACTGAGCAGAAATAATACCTCTAGAGGTCATGTGAGCTCATGTAAGAGATGAAACTTCGTTTTGGTTGCTGAAAAGAGGCTCAGCCATCATACTTTTTCATACTAGGTAAAAAAATAGAGTCCTACACACAGTGTAGTAAAGAATGGTCTGAGCTGCAGGGTTGGACAAGGTAACCTCTTTCCTTCAGCCTAAATTATTCTGACTCCATGATTTTCTGTCATTTGTGTTTCTAATTCATCATTCTCTTTTCTTTCATTGTAGGTTGTTTTTATTAAAAATCTTCAGTATCTGGACATTGCCTGTAATGATGTTAGCTTTATACCTAATGGCATCAAGAACCTCAGGTATATAAGCAACATCAAGTGAAACCAGATCTGTGCATCATAATGCTGTGGAGCATACTTGGATATTAATGGTGTCAGTGAATACACTGGGAAGATTCACTGCAGCCTTTCTCCCTCTTGTCCTACGTAAGAGGTTCATTTAAACCAAAACAGTAAATGGCAGTTGCATACCTGAAATAGCCGTGGGTAGAGACAGACACTATTTGCAAGCGTCTTGATGATACCTCTAAGTTGAATATCCCCATGCAAAACATGATCATTCTCTCATTTGAACCATATATGTGTACGTACACTTGATTTATAGGATGAGGAAAGAGAAAATGTGTTTCTAAACCACCTGTGGTTGTTTTCAAGCAGTGTGAAGTGTTGGTGAGACAATAGTTAAAACGCAGCTCTGTGGAACCCACCGAGTAGAAACTGTAGAAAAGGAATTATTCATACCTGAGGCTGTGTTGCTCCTCGTTGTCCTTAATGTTGATGTTCTCTCTGTACATGTGTAATGCAGATACACCCATCTCTGTCTCTGAAGATAACACGGGTATTTCAATTATAATTAAAAAAGTATTTAATGTACAATTGTGTCTAGTGTGTAAAGTGCACTCTAGGAAACACATAGCATTTTATGCATATATGCTCTCTTGGCTTATTAATTCATCAAATGGGAATTAGCACGTTATATAACCATGGTCAAGGAAGGATGTGATGCGAACAGCCTATATGCCTGGTGGTCCTTAAAACTGCAGAAAGCTTGAATGTTTGAACATTGAAGAGAACCAGCTCTCTGCTTTGCCGTCTGGAGTTTTGAATCTTTCTCTAAAATTCCTTAGAATAGAAAATAACTTCATATACCCCTTGTTAGGGAATGAAAAGATTCAGAAGCATCCTCGGAAGCTCACTCATCTGACTGCCCTTCACTTCACCAGAAATAACCTAAAGGAAAATACACAGACATTACAGCAGATATTAAAAAAATGTTGGATAAGTAAGTAATACAGAAATGTGTCATGTTCCCTTGCTGCCCAGGGGGGTATTGTGTGCAAGAAATATGCATAATTGGCTCCTAATCTACAAGTAATTCTACAAGTATTAGGAGACTGGAAGTTCATACTTCATAGAATCATAGAATGGTTTGGGTTGGAAGGGACATTAAACACCATCTAGTTCCAACCCCCCTGCCATGGGCAGGGACACCTTCCACTAGACCAGGTTGCTCAAAGCCTCATCCAGCCTGGCCTTGAACACTTCCAGGGATGGGGCATCCACAGCTTCTCTGGGCAACCTATTCCAGTGCTTCACCAGCCTCACAGTATAAAATGTCTTCCTTATATCTAATGTAAATCTTTCTTTCAGTTTAAACCCGTTACCCCTTGTCCTGTCACTACAGGCCCTTGTAAAAAGTCCCCCCCAGCTTCCTTGTAGCCCCTTCAGGTACTGGAAGGTGCTATAAGGTCTCCCCGGAGCCTTCTCTTCTCCAGGCTGAACAAGCCCAACTCTCTCAGCCTGTCCCCATAGCAGAGGGGCTCCAGCCCTCTGAGCATCTTCGTGGCCTTCTCTGGACTCGCTGCTTGGTCCACTCAGCATGAAAATAATGTTGATCAAAAGTTGCTATTACATAATGTGGTGTATATAATTGTTTCCTTGCAGGTATGCCGACATCAGATTTTGAGTATATTTGGGTGAATGTGATTTAGGGGATACATTTAAGAGACGTATCAGGCATGCAAATACTTTCCTCTAGCTGATTTTACACTGCCACCTGTCCTCCAGACAATAATGTGTTCCAGATTCATGTTGTGTCTGTGCGTAAAGCCTGTCTGTTGGGAAGAGAGATGGACCTGGAGCTTACAGCTGAGACAAAAATTATGTCAGCTCTATTTCTTGGAAATGCAGAATCATTTTCTTCCCTCCCACTCCACCCCACTCCACTGTACAGTACATCTTTCTATTTCTGATGTGTCTGTCTCCGTCTTCCCCATGGGAGCCATGCAGACTGTGCATTAAGGCTGGAGTAATTACTTCTTCGCAATAGTGTGGGTCTTTGCTAAAATGGAGTGAAGGTAGCTTAAGCAGCTTCTCTAGTGATGAACCGTAATCATGTTAAAGCCAGATAATTTTTTTTTCAATTTGCATTTGTGAGTGAGGAAGTTGAACTCTGTGGGTGTTTATATAGTCATAAAAGGATGACACAAAGTTTTTGACCCAGTTTCTTCCCCATTGTAGCTTTACAGTCTGTGATTGCTTCAGTGGAACTCAGTATGACAAAGGACTTTGACTCATCTGACACTACAGGAACACATTTAAATTTGGAAGGCTTTAACTTCCATGCGTGCTCATCATCATGCCACAGAAACATCACGTCTCAGACTGAGGCTTGATTCCAGTGCTTTGTGGGAAGTGATCTGGATTACAGCAGAGGAGCTGAGAATGGGATAAAATAGTTATGAAACACAAGATCTCATGTTATGTTATTCTGTTGGACAACCTGGGACTCAGCTGGAGCGACGGCATCCCTTGCTGTGTATTGTTGCCATATCTTTCTTCAAGTGCTTTCAGCTCTGAATGGTCTGTTACATATCAATGAATATATAGTTAAATCAAAGTGAAAAGCAGATGTAACTCTATGCAAAATCAGTAAAGTTATATGTTGACCCTGTGTTTCCTCCAGTGATAACTGGTGAGGGATCAGATTCTACCCCACTGCCAGCAATTTGTCATTTTACATCATAATATTTGTCATTGTTTAAAAAAAAAAAAAGGCACAACTTTATTCCTAGACTACAAATTACATCTAGGACCAATTTGTCAAAACTGCAACATTTTTGCAAGCTATAGAAGGTCTTGTGAATAAATTTTGGTATATCTTGTAAATACGTCTTGTTTACTATAGGAAAACAATCATGAGTTCCAGCCCACAAATCTGAAATGCCTCATGTTTTACTAAACATAAAAAACCCCAAGCAAACAAAAAAACCTTGCGTAAGGGACTTGATGATGAAGACAGCCTGCAACAGAGCTGGGACCAGAGCTCCAACTTCTGATTTGGCATCCTTTAACGACAGTACTGTTCAGTAATGGCTTGGTAGGTGCTTTGTGTAGTTTCCCACACTATATCACTGCAATTGGTACAATATAAGCAGTGAAACTTGACTACCATTTTAACAAACAAAGCTCAAAACCCCAACCCCATCATTCATATAACAAGACAGATGCAGAATTATTAAGTGCAGCAGATTTTCATATTTTTGGTTAAATAACAAAAATACAGCGTTCTTCGACAGCTGTAGTTCAAGGGTTTTGTTCTGATGTCTGTAACAACCATTGTGCCTGTGCCTGTTCCAAGGCAAACCTTTCTTTATGTTTAAGGATTTTTATCATGGGCCTGCAACAGATTTTGGACCCTGAAGTCAGTGCCTGGGTCTTCCTTGACTTTGTAAGACCCACAACTACAACATGGACCGAAGAGGGTCACTGTTGCCTTATCTTCCTGGTATAGTCTCACAGGACCTGCCCAAAGCTGGTGTTTTCAGAGACTTCCACTGGAAGTGCCTTGGATCTGTTGTTGGAGCTGTTTGATACCATGTGTTTTGGGGCTGGAAAGACTGGTAATGCCTCTTTATGAAAGTTGAGTGTGCAAGATTGTAAAGTCAGTTGGTACATGGAAGCAGAAGGGAGAAAAGCTAAAGGGGAGATGAAAAACTGATGACACAGGCCTTCTTTGACCCAAGCACTCCCATGGATAGGTGGACAAGTCCCCCTTTTCCCCCTCATCCCCTTTCCCTCCCCATCACCCCTTCTGCTTGCCAGCACACATCACTTCATCCATACTGACTTGTGGCTGAAGAGCTCTGCTGGGGTATGTTTACAAGGCGTTGAAACCACCTCAGGTGAAAAGAAGGAGAGCTTTTCACCCCCTGGTATGTACTCCGACCTCTGCACGGTGTTGCAGATGCAGTTTCCCTTCTCCCCTCTTCCTCAGCAATTTTGAGTTCCCACAAAATGATAACTTGTCGGAGTGTGTACAGCCATGAGTCTTGCAGCTCAAGGGAGCTGCAAGGGGAACTTAAGTGCCTACGGACAAAGGCCAAACCAAGGGTGCAGGTAGGCTTCATTCTGCTAGCTCAGCACACCTGAAATCTGGTTTCTGTGGAGCGGAAGGATGAACATAACTTTGTGACTCTTCCTCCACTTTGTGAGAGACCTTGAGTTGTCTCAAAGCTTGTTGACAAAGTTGTGAAACTTCCTGGTGGCTTGGGAGCAGGGATTGCCTACAGGCCCCAACAGGTAAAGGGCAACAGGGCCTGAATAGATAAGGACCAAATGGCCTACCCAACAGATGCAAATTGCCTCTGGAGACCAGTTCTGATCAAGGACAAAGAACAACGACATCGATTCATGGGGCGTCCAGACACAGAGGACCCCCAAGCCTGCCAAAGCGTGCACAGAGGGGGTCCTGTGCACCCCATGGGATCAGCTGCTGAGACCATGCGCAGGAGGCAAGAGTCCCTATAAAAGACTGAGACCAAACCGCGATGAGGAACCCTCCCCACCGAAGACTGCAAGACTATGGACCAACGGGACGCCGCTGGATCCATGGTGGTGACTATCTCTTGCAGTTCTATCCCGACTGCTTGCTAAATTTTCCTCCTTTTCTATTTTCTCTCTCTCCTATCGCTACTTTCTTACAACAAGAATAAACTCCTTTATTAGTGGCACCTGACCACATTTGTGTCTTAATCCCACTCTGGGTATAACAACAAATCTTCCCCTTCCCGGGATAACCAGGCCGGGACACACTTGCTACACCAATTATAGTAAAAAACTCAAAATGCTTTGTCTCTGCTGGGATTTTCCCTGGAGTCAGTTAATCCAGCTGAATGTTCTTTCAGTGCAAGTACCCAGCTACAGGCTGCCAGAAATGGGGATAGGCAACCGTGTGAACCAGGAGAGAAGTTAGAGAAATTTAAATGAAAAAGCAGAAATGGATGTAGCAGAAAGAGAACCGAAAGAGGGAATTCAGAGGTTTAGTAGAACACACGGGCATTACAGTGAAGAGACAAGATCTGAAGGAGTTTATGCAAATGATAAGCATTATTCAAACACAGAAAACAGGGAAATGTGTCACTTGCATGGAGACTGCCATTTGCTAGGGGTTAAACCTTCACATGCAGAGTAGAACATTGATTTAGACACCACAGCTGTTTCAATGCCTACCGTAGTGCAAGTGATCTGACCACATACCCCACGATTTTGAGAGGACCAGGAAGGAAAAAGCTCCATGGTACAGGAGGAAAGGATATTTTTATTTTTATGTGAAATTGTCTAGGACTGATGTAGTCCAGGGGATTTGTGCACACTGAAGAGCCCATGGCTGAAATTCAACATGATTTCAAAGCATCACTAAATCCAGGAACTGGCGAGATCCCCAGTAAACTTTGCAGCAGCCTTTGGCTTTCTCTCACCTGCTCCTGGCTGCTCACAGTGAGGAAGATGAACTCTGGCACTGCCAAGGAGGGACACAGGCACAGATAAACCTGGACACACATGACCTCCTGTGCTCTGGGCTGGGACTTGTTTAGCAGCGGATGAGCTGTGAGCTGCAGTTACATTGTCTTCCATGCAAATTGTTATTATTATTATTATCATCTCAAGTGCAGCACTGCTTCACTCTCTGGCTTCCAAGTGAGAGCTGGGCTGAGCTTAGAGGAGATGGTATCTCCTGAATAGATACACCTTTAAGGAACCCTAGTCCTGTGTCTCCAAAGAAAAAAACATTTGCTAATATTGAGTTGCTCTAGGGATATCTTTAAGCAATTTCTTCCATTATTTAGGAATGGCTGTAAAGCTTCCCAAGACTAATTAATAGAAAGTGTCTCCAGACTGAAAGAGCTCCAAATGCATTCAGGCTTTCTGGACCAGGCTCACAGCTTCTCTGCCAAGCTCCAAGGGTAGAAGGCTGTACTCTCTGCATTGCTACCCTGGCAGCAGTAGAAAGACCTGGCACGCAGTGTGTCTTCCACGGAGTTAACGGAATACAGGAATAGTGGTGGGCAAGCTTGGAGATGTGGGAATGAGGAGCCAGAGTTTGAAGCAAGCACGTGGTGCAGCTGGGTTCTGCAGAACCCCACTAGGACTGCTGGTGCAAGTGAGCATTGCTTCCCCTGGGTTTGCTCATCTCCAGCTTGGGGTGGCTCAGCGGATGCACCCTTAGGGTAAGGAGCATCACGGACAAGGCAATGCCACCTCGACGAGGTCAGCACTTTGGGTTCTGCCCCTGGTTCTGGGCAGGTTTTGCTGTTTATGGGGCTACAGCTACACTGACCTCAAGTGTCTTTGCACATATTGGGGGTGTCCACTGGGGCCACAGTCCTGCAGTGGTGCTGAGGCACCAAAACAGCCATCACTTGTACCTTATCCTGCAGTGCAGAAGCCTGAACTATGTACAACCAGCCCCCTCTAGTGGTACTTTCCCAGTGAAGTTTTAATGCCTTGTGAAACTGGGGTTTGGTTTTTTAGTTTACTTTATAAATACATCATGGTGTGGTGGGATAGTGACATGACCGAGGTTTAAACTCTTCGAATCGCTTACAGTCTCTTACCCTGCAGAGCAAGGCATTAAGGAGCAAGCCACCTTCTGAATTTTCTGTAACAGAGACAAATGAAAATTATGATCAAACCGTTCAAACGTGACCAAAGCTGCTGCTTGGGAATACACAGCTTTCCAGTTCAACACTGATGTTCCTCCTCTGTGAAAGTCTTCAAGCCTTGTTTGTCTTCCTCTTCTCCCAGGGCACTTCCAAACACACCTTTAAATGTGAAGCTTGTGTTGGAGGAGATCTACCCCCTAAAACTGCACTTGAGCATTTTCCTAGCCCTTATTTATTGCACTGTAAGTTAAGACATCATATTTTACATGTGGCTGTCTACATACAGAGCTCATGCTTACACAGTTCATCAAAGACAGGGCTGCAAAAGCTTAAAATTACAGCCAGCTTGTGCAGGGGTCCTCAGTTTGATCTTCCCACTAACTCAGGATGTCAAAACGGTGTACCCTGGAGATAAAGGACAAAGCTTTGGTGATGTTAGAATAAAAAACATTACCTTGTTTTGTCAGAAGTTCATTACAAATATAATTCTGACATTCACATCATGTTTAGATAGCGCAGCAACAGCTAATTACTGGGTGGTCTGTACGCAGCATTCCTGCTTCTGAGATATGTCCCAATTTGGAGACAACAGGTTGTAATTCAGCCAAAGTAAAATTTGGCATTTCTTGATGGTTCTCTATTGGGCCCTGTTCCCCTAAACATGTGTGTGTACATGTCTCTGTGTGTGCATGTGTGTACAAGGAGGTGTGTGTGGACATACCCATAAAGGCAGGCATGGCTAGAGGGTAAGGAACCTTTTTATAGAATCACAGAATCATCTTTTATGTTGGAAAAACCTTTTAAGATCATCGAGTCCAACCATTAACCTAACACCGCCAAGTCCACCCTAAATCATGTCTCTAAGCACCACATCTACACATCTCTTGAATCCCTCCAGGGATGGTGACTCAACCACTTCCCTGGGCAGCCCATTCCAGTGCCTGACAACCTTTTCTTTGAAGAAATTTTTCCTAATATCCAATCTAAACCTCCCCTGGTGAAATTTGAGTCTGGTTCCTCCTGTCTCATCACTTGGCACTTGAGAGAAGAGACCAACCTCCACCTTATTAGAAGTCCTTGCTCAATTCACTGCTTCAGTCAGCTGGAATGTGGCTTAAGGGTGCAGGTAATATGGATGGTGTAGCAAGACACTCTGAGAGCTCTTCCCTTTGCATGCACAGGATAAGATAGCTGTGAGCAACATACACCCATGCACTGATTTGGCACAGCCAGAGTGGAGGATTTGGGCCGCAGGTAACTGGCAGGCATGTCCTCTCCCACTGCTTACAGAGGACTGTGTACTGCGTTCCTTAATTGCGTGGCTACACCCATGGCATTTTGGACCTGTAAAATACAGATTTCTAGGCCAACACAGGGGGCTGGGTGTTGGATCCATGGCAGTGTGGTCCATTCTGGAGCGTGCCCTCGTCCCAGGAAGCAACCACTTGCCGCGGGCCAGTTGTGCGTTAGGCAAGTACAGGAAACCTGTGTGCAGGAGGAGTGAAGTGAAGCTTAACGACAGGAAAAACTGCAACGATTTGCGCTTAACGGCACCGTGCTGTTGCCCCACCAGATTTACAAAACAGACTGGCTCCTGCTGTTCTGAGCTGTTGCTTCTCACTCCTATCTGCTCCTCATTTTGCGTTCTCACTGAGCTCAGCACACTTAGCTGCCTTCGCAGCTATCCCTGTCACCTGCAACAGCCCCACCTCCTCTGCCATCTACACTGAGCCTACTCATGGAGCCCGGCTGAGCAAGCATCTCGCACCTCTCACAAGCAGAGGAAAACTGAGGTTTCTGCTTTATTGATTGAGGCTGGGGGGAAGGGAGGTGGTGAACAGGTACAAGTCACTGCTGTCCTCCTTCTTCCTGCCTGTGAACTGTGCCAAATCCCTTTGGAAGTCAAGACACATCTTTCTGATCAACATGTCAAGCACACCCCTCTCTGTTCCTTTCTTGCCCCTCATCTTGGCTCAGGGCAAAGTTTGTGGGCAGGGCATAGGGCAAAATTTAAGTGATGTCTTATTTTTCAGTGTCCAGTTGCCTGTGGCAGAGAAGGCCAGGACCAGGAATGACGACATACCTACCTGTGCAGGCACACAGCTGACCATTAAATGCCAGACTGGCAACTCGGGGTTTCTACAAGCAGCTTACAAACGTCACTAGAAGCTGAAGCTTATGCCTAAATTCCATAATACCCTGCAGCCCCAGTGCACGAAACGCCGTATGGTGGGTCATAAGCCACGGCAGAGCCTCCTGCTTGAGTGGCACCCTGGCATCCTGACCGCTCGGCCTCAGCGTGACCCTGGGACCTCTCCCTCACCCTGTGACTCCCAGGTGCCAAATGCTGCAGCACCGCATGTCATCGTGCAAAGGCAGCGATCAACATCCCACCCCCACTCCATTGCTTGCTTAGCAGAGAGGAGGGAGGGGACAAAGCTTTTTTGGGTTTTGCAAAAAGCAGGAAAACCCTGGGTCAGCTTTTACTTCATTGAGGTAGAAAGAGAAATGATTCAGTGTCGGCAACTTCCCTCTTGTTCCTCCTTCCCCTGACTCAGGCAGAACTCTGAAGAGAAGTCCTGTGTAGGCACAAGTCGACTATTCATTAGACAGGGCTTTGTACAACATCCTTGGTCAGTCAGGATGAGTTAGTAGCAAACAGTAAACACCAGCTGCCCCTCATCCCTGCACGGGCAGTGCCTGAAATGATCACACAGCAGAGTGGCAGGACCAGCAGGTAAGTTTTTATTCCATCTGCTGTCAAGTTTGGATGAGAGGTTTTGTTTGAGAAACCTGCCCTCGGGCCCTGGCATGGTTTCAACACGTGTTATCCTGGTAAGACCCAGTGCACATAGAAGACTGGAAGCACCTATGTTGATTGGGCAAATAGCACCCGAAGGACAGTCAGATACCACAGCACATGTGGTCACAGCCCACCTGTGAAAACAATGAATTGTCATTTCTTCATGGCATTTCTAGATTTAGAGCAGGTGTGACTCCCTACATTATAAAAGCTGAGGATTTACAATGAATTCCTTTTTTTCTGAAGGAAAAAAACATGTGCTTGTGTTCTGTCCTCAGCAAGATGTGGGAAGCAAAAGTGTGAGCTAGTGCAGTCTTACACCATTGGAAAATGTTTTTTTCCTGAAAGCTCAACTGGAATTCTGAATTCCTTGGACTGGAAAGTTATGTAGGTGAACAAGGGTCAATGGGAAACAGAGTCACAGTTAAGCTGTTGAAAGGTGTTTCAGGCTTCCCTGGCAGTCAGATCAAGTTGGAAGAAAGGATGAGTGGTGAAAACATATTTGGCAGACAGCAACAGGGATTTCAGTCATGGAGAAAGTGAAGTCTCCTAGTAATAGTCAGAAGCTAATTTATGTGATATAGACTGGAGAATTAGAGTTCTCAGGTTGCTCTTCCAGAGGAGGAACAGGAAAAGAGAGCAGGGAAGTACTTGGAGCTGAGTGCCCAGGAGAGACAGTGCTGGAGGCAATAAGCTGCAGGCACCAAGGTGCATCTTGGCAGGTAAGGTGTGAAGGAAAGAATGCTGTAAGCTCTGCACAACTACTGGTGGCAGGTGCTAGAGGAAGAGGGAAGGAAATGCTAGAGGGAAAAGGCATGGCTGTGGAAGATAGGAACTCTTAGAAAGGTAGGAGTGAACAATGGGTCTGCAGGAACAGAGGAAAGGATGGGGTAGGATGGCCTGAAGAGTTTCCCTGTGATCTGGACAGACAAAAATGTGAAGAAAATATGAATAAGATCATCACATTCCTCTGGTGAGCACTCAGCACAGTGCTGGGACAAGACTGTCATGGAGACAGGCCCTGGACCCAGCATCAGAGACCAGACCCAGAACCAGTAGCTGGGCTGCTTGTGGTTTCCCCCATCTCCTGGCAGGTTGAGTTGGGGAAGTGTCACGGCCACCTCCAGCCAGCAGCTGCTGGAGAAGCACTAGTGCACAATTGCTCTGTAAAAGGGGAAGCATGTGTGTTAACTAGCCAGAATGCAGTTTTGAAACAGGAAGTGTGTAGGATATGCTGGTAGTTATTTCTGCTTTCCCATCAGTCTGTCACAGAGACATCCTGGGGATCAGGGCCAGGGGGTTCCAGCCGGTCTAACTCTGGTGCAGGCGTTGTGCCTGACTGCTGAGACCCACCGAAGGAGCCCTAGTACAGCGAGCACAGTGCTATTTAACAAGGAGAGTGTGCTAGGTCTCTCTGAAGGCATTCAGAGGGGAGTCTGGGGCAACCAGATCCTCCATGTTAAGCAGACTGTGAGAGGGAAGACTGATGAGTAGTGCTCTTAACATATTCACTAATAAATTGAGGAAACATAAGAGAATTTTTCCTTCACTATGGGGAACAGACAGGGCCATTTCACCCCTCTCTATGCATTTCATCCTTCCTGAGAAAGTCTGCCTCCATCACTGTTCTGTCTCTCAAGGTTAGAAAGATGTTCCTCTGCTCGAGATGCCAGTCTAGATCTGGGGTGTGTTTCCATCTATACCATCAACTTTCTCAGGGCTGTTTCAGCCTCAGCTCCACTGCATTTTGCTATCCACAAAGCAAAGCAGACACTTTTCTCCAATTGCTCATCATCGCATCTCATATTTTCCTACCGACTTAATCTTTTGTTACACTGCTAAGTAGCCCTGGGGCTCTGCTTCAGTCACAGACCCAAGAACTTTTTTCTAGCATGACACGCTGGCCATGTTAGCACTGTGCTGGCGCAGGAAAATGCTGTGCCAAGGCATTTTCCTGTGAAAGGAACATTGCTACTGCAGCCAGACATTACTAGGGTCTGAGTTAGCTTTGGAAATCCTGTGTTACAGAAGCATGGATATATCCTCTGTGCTGTGTTAGCACATAAACTACTACTCACATGCTTTTGTGTCATCCATTAAATGTGTAGGAGGCCTGAAAATATACCCCATTCCAGTAAAACCCTTCCTGCTTTGATTTAGTTTCACCTTCTGAGAAGCCAGGGAGGGGAAACTTGATTTATACTAACTGTTGGACCAAGATGAGAGCACAGTAAACTGGCTCCCGGTTCCAGGTGAGGCAAATAAATTCCCCTTTCCCACACCACGCTCCTTGGTGCACAACAGCAGCATTTCAGCAGAGTCACTGACTTGCTTTGAAGTGACCACAACACCACATTCCTTCTGCTTTATTCAAGGCACTGTGATTTCTTCCAGGGAACACTTCTTGCTGATGTCTCCTAAGGCAGCAGGCAGGTCTTCCAAGGAATGGAAATTCACCTCAATGAATTTGCTTCCCTTTATTATTCTTTTTTTTTTTTTTTTTGCTAACTTCTTCGTCAGCGTCCTCCTTAGGTTACATAATAGCAAAAGTATTTTATTATATTCTTTTTTTAATCATAAGGACCACATCTCAATAGAAATTTATATGGGCTGTTGTGCTGTAAAGAGGCAAAAATGGCTTAGAAAATGAATAAAACAGGCCTAGGAGGAGAAGGGCTGGTTGGAGATTGGAGATTTACATCTCTGTTTCAGTTTCATGATGTCTCAGGCAGATCAATTCAGCTAAGTGACACAGGGACAGCAGGAGCAGCTGTCAAAGATCAGTCCGGCTCATCTGATACAAATGTTCATTGTCCAGACAGCTCTGGGTGCACCCAGCTCCCTCACGGTTTGCAGCATCAGCAACACGGTGCTGGGGCACAAGACAGGCATTTGAATAAAATTATGTCTCCAGCGAAGAGCTGACATTGAAGACACTCCACAGACATTTTGTCTTGTTCCCCGAGCTCTCTCTTAGAATGAGCATCTGCCCATCATTCAAGCAGAATTCCCCATTTCCAAATCCCAGGCAGAAAACTAGAATCAAGCTGCTCAGACTAGGGGAATTCTGGCCCTGGGGAGGAAAACTCCAGACAAAGGAAAAATTTTTTACTGGAAAGGACCATCCAATTAAGGTCTCCATCAAACTGCGATGTTTTAGTCAAATACTCCTTAAGTCTCATTGCAGCACTTTTTATGGGATCCAGGCCAAGGCTTCCTTTGCAGTACACCAGGAGGCAGGTGCCCACCGCAGGTCCATGGCGCAAAAATCTGTGCCATGGATATAGCTGGATATTTGTTTACTTTGGTGTCTAACTCTTGCTGCTTTCTTGTGTCAGATTTCCCTGTTTACGTGGTGATCTGCTCATGCCACCTGTGCCTGCACCTACCCAGGTACTCCATGGCATTCCCACAGATACTCACCCTTAGGTCCATGAAGGTCATCGAGAATCTGGCTCTTACTCACCAGAACCAGTTGGGCAACTCCTCAATGACTTAGATTTCTTCTGTATAAACCAGCTGGTTTTCCAGGCAGAAGATGCCTTGGTAAAATATCATCCTTTGTAGGCAGGATGGATGATTTCTTTGATGTAGAGCTTCTTCAACTGATGCCAGTCTTGCTCAGCTCTTTCCACACTCCGCTGAAGCGTACGCTACCCAAGCTTTTCTTGTAAATCTAATCCTTACCTCTCCTTTCCCTCCTTTACTGATTAGATTTCCCTTAATGACCCCCTGGTTTTGCGATCTTTGGAAGACTTCTGAGTCTGTGGTCAGATAGGCAATGTGTGATGAGCATCTCTCCTATAATGAAAGCCTGAGAGTTGGGCTTGTTCAGCCTGGAGGAGGCTCTGGGGCGACCTTATAGCACCTTCCAGTACCTGAAGGGCCTACAAGGAAGCTGGGGGGGACTTTTTACAAGGGCCTGTAGTGACAGGACAAGGGGTAACGGGTATAAATTGAAAGCAGGGAGGTTTAGGTTGGACATCAAGAAGAAATTCTTCCTGGACAGGGTGGTGAGGCACTGGAACAGGTTGCCCAGAGAAGCTGTGGATGCCCCATCCCTGGGAGTGTTCAAGGCCAGGCTGGATGAGGCTTTGAGCAACCTGGTCTAGTGGAAGGTGTCCCTGCCCATAGCAGGGGGGTTGGAACTAAATGGTCTTTCAGGTCCCTTCCAACCCAAACCATTCCATGATTCTATGATTCTATGAAACATGGCGCTTACATGTACAAAATAAAAGGATCTTGTAGCTTTGTTCAGAATTGGGAGGGAGGGCAAATACTGTAGACCAAAGGATACCGATGATTAAATCAATGGTAAACCACACAAGTACAACTAATATCTTTGAAAAACACCTGAAATCTGAGTATTCAGATTGCTGGCCTAAAAGAAAACTGTATCAAGCATCAGTCACGGAGCAAATGTGGGGAGATAGTGGTAAATTTCCTTAAAAAAAAACATTAAAAACATTAAAATAGGCACATCAAGAGGTGAAAGACTTCTGCTGAAGGAGTTCGTGTACTCTGCGTACAAAGACAGATGGAACATCATTTCTCATAAAGCACATAGATATTTTCTTCTCTTAAAGTGAACGGGTGTGACAGACATCCCTGGAATTATATGGACCCATAAAACCACTTAATTACTTGACATACTTGCTTACAGTTGCAACAAGACCTGTATTTGTGAGTCCACACTATGCCTGGCAATTAGTATTACTCTACTCTTTACAGTAACAGCTGTATGATGTATCATGAAAGATCCTGGCTGCAATGCACTGTACAGAGTCTTAGCAAAAGACTTCCACCTCCAGACAACTCACAAATGAAACGAAGAGGAAAAATACAACAAGCCAGTATAAAGAAAGAAACAGAGGAAAAGCAGGTAAAATTGTTAGCAGCAAGAGTGAGAAATTGGTTTTGTGTTCCTTTGGGAACATGCTCCTATGGAAATGACTAATAAAATGGTTTTGACTTGAATTCTGCCAGTCGCAGTTTACTAGGAGCAGGTTTCTCGGACTCTTATGTCCCAGAGAGTGCTCCTTCAGCAGGGTCCTCAGAGGTGCTCCTGTTGCATCCACATGGCATCATGCAAACCCACTGCTAAGAATGAGCAGTGGTCCTCACTGCTTAGTCAAACAGCAAGGTGTGACAATTCCCTTTCTTTCACTAGCTAAAGAGCCATGTCACTGGTCACAGCCCTCTGTAAAACACATTCAACTTCCTAGCTAGCAGGCAGCTTATTTTAAACTGGCTCAGCTCCTCAGTAAGACAGCCTAACCCTTCTATGTCTTCTCCTCTCAAAGAATTCACGGTTTCCACATGTAGGACTTCACTCCCTGCAGTGAAGTTCACTGTAGCCATATAGCTTTTGTTTCTTAAAAAGTTCTTGTCTTGGATCTGCCTTATCTTCTGGTTTAATCTCAGAAAGTATGAAACTTGGTATTAATAGAGAGATGCTCAGGAAGAGCACAGTATTGACCTAAGCAGCTTGATGAGCCTCAAACGTGATTCAAAGAACAAGGCTGCACCCTCAAGACACCTAGGGGGTTTGTAACACAAGTCACCCCTTCCTGTCCAAGCCACTTCATCACCACATAGAGAAAGACACAATGCATGCTTTCAGTTTCATCGTGGTTGCTTTATGCTATCCCAGGAGAGCAGCTGATCAGAAACTCTCACCTCAGCCACACTGAGAACACCTTGTGGCTAGAGGTCTAGTCACCTGTACCTTGCTTCTCACCAGAGGTTTGGGATGAGCAGCCTCAGCATGTTCCTGTGGTACCTTGTGCTGACAGCAGCATACAAGAATGTGGTTTTGGAATGACTCTCCTCCAGACCTAACAGTTAAGAGCATCACGCCCTCAAAAGCAGCAAATAGCAGCCTGTTATTCCTTCCAACTTGTGACCAACGTCACAACTTGGTCCTTCTTACTTTAGCTTCAGCAGCAGAACATTTTAACCAGTTTTACTTGGATTATAGGCGTGATGATCCTCTTGGGTATTCTGCTTCCCACCAGCTACCCAAACTCATAGAGGACCTTCTCTTACTGCGATATACATCATGATATGTAACAATAATTAGTCAGGATCAGCTGTATAGGCTCTATGGAGACTGGGACTGAACTGAGTGGGTGAAAAGCATCAACACTTGATGCTTGAAACCATGACGCTCCCTCTCCTGCCTACCGTGACTGTTTACTAAGACTTGAACATTTACGAAAGGCACAGCCAGAAAGCAGATCAGCTCTTCTAAATTCATGGATAATGAAAAAGATGCATTCAGTTGCCCTGCAGGTTATCCCACAGAAGGTTTATTCAAGTGAGCTCCTTCATAAGCAGAAAATCCCTGCAGCAAGGCCTTTCATGTGATTCAGTTAGTCGTGCACCTAACTTAAATGAGAATTTACTCTTGCATAACCTTAAATACAGTCAGCTGCCTAAGCAGGCTCTTTCTCACCACATCTTAGCCTACGTCAGTATCCGTTTGGTGATCTTGAGTAAGAGATAATAATCTTGCTCCTGAGCAGAAAGTAGGTAAGCTGTTTTCCGGCCATAGAAAAAAATAGCTAAGTGGAAGTTAGTGAGCTTACTAGGACTGTGAGCATACACAGAACCTGGTAACAGCCAGCTGACCTTTTCCTTGACAAAAGCTGGAGCTAGCAGGTGAGGAAAGGAAGAACAAAGTACAAAACGAGAACTGCAAATTCAGAATATTAAGAACACCCCAGTGGAGAGATCAGAACTTTTGATATGTGCTTTCAAGTCCTGGGGTTTCTCTGTGCGTTGGTACGTCATACGTGGCACAGGCAGAAAAATGGTTTTACAGGTTCAAGCAGCTGCTCTGGGTTTCTGAAGGCAGGGGCTGCTTCCTCAGCCGATTTCATCAGGAATAACCAACCAGGCTGGGAAACAAAGCTGCTTTCAACTTCTAGCACTTCACCTCTAGGCAAGGACTCGGTCTGCAAGTGTGACGGTGGATTAGAACAGAAACATCTCTCCTGATCACTCACTGCCTTTCTGCACATTTCTAAGGGCTTTGGAAAGAAACTTCTAGAGCAGTTACTGGGGGTAGGCAGCAAGGTGTTGGCGGGGGGGGTGGCTGCTGGTAGGCTCTGTGCGAAGAGGCTGGGACTGCCCCATCCCAGACATGACTGCTTCCAGCCAGCCCTGATGGATACACCGCAGGAAACTACTGAAGTGCCTCAGCAACATGGTGGTACCTCTGAGAAAATGTATTAAAGAAAGGGCAATACACCACAAGTGCCGTGGGGAAGTGAGAAACAGCAGTACAAACACCCAGGTCAGTGGATAAGGAGGGGGAAGAGGTGTTCCAGGCGCCAGCGCAGAGATTCCCCAGCAGCCCATGGAAAGGGCCACATTGGAGCGTGTGCATATTTCCTGAAAGAATTGCATCTCCTGGGGAGCCCATGCTGGAGTTGGTTTATCCTGAAGGACTGCTGCCCATAGGAAGGGCCCACACTGGAACAGAGGAACGGCATGAGGGGGAAGGAGCAGCAGAGAGGAACTGACCGCAATCCCCATCCCCTGAACCACGTGGGGCAGGGAAAAAGCTAGAAGAGTTCGGAATGAATAAGTGAAGTTGAACCTGGGAAAAAGGGTGGGTGAGGTGGGGGGAAGTTGGTTTAGATTTTGTCTTTGTTTCTCACCGCCCCACTCAACTCCTCTGTCCTTATCTCAACCCACACTCAATTCCTCTGTCCTTATCTCAACCCACGAGCTTTTCCGTCTTATTTTCTCCCCCTGTACTGCTCAGGAGGGGGGAGTGAGAGAATAGGTGGGAGGGCATCTGACAGCAGGTCAAGGTCAACCCACCACAGGCTGTTGCCCACACCTACTTAAAAGAAATTTAAGATGCACTTGTTCACACTAAGCATTTGCCAGAGCAGAATTTCAGATCAGCATCTGCCTAAAGCTTGAAACCTAGATCTTTTCTACTGTAGAGCTTTTGAGAGAATGATTTTGTACCTCTTTCTATTTCCAAAATCCAACACGGGTAAGGATTTCCAACACTCATTTACTGTCTATACATTATTTGAAGAAAAGAATAATTCTTATATGAAAAAATGTAACACTAAAAGTCTTACATACAAGGACAAAACACAGCAACAAAAGTCTGCTCACAAAATTAACATCCAGTCTGCTTGTCACCAATTAAGATGGAACTTCTCTAGGGTGACTTTTCAATTATGATATTTAAGTCTTCTTTTTTTCCTTTTTTTTTTTTTGGGTGGTTTTTTCCCTTCTTTTTTCTTAACCCCCCCATAAAGGAGACATGCATTAAAAATACTAATGTCTAAAACAACATTATTTAATTCTTAGTCAGGCACTTGAAGATTTGCCTTTGAGCATCTCTTGAAATCAGCAGGCAGAGGAATCCAGTTTCATGCAGGCACCAGTGACGGAGTTTCCGAAAGTGTCCTCCGAGCTGCGATCCGCAGACATTTGGGGCAGCCTCCAGACGTGAAGCATGCTTTGTGAAAGCATGTTTTGCACTCTGTTTACACATACAAGCAGTTTAACATTCAGGGGGAGAAAAATCTTTAAAAAAAAATCTAATCAACAGCTGTGTTGCTTGAAAGACTCTCTATCTAGTTCACCCACGTGTAAAAGTAAACAGAAGCAGTGCAAGGCCGGGGTAACCACCACTCTAAAAACTATGACTGAACATTTTGTTAGGATTCCCAAGATTTACAACGAATGGCGGCAAGATCTGATAGAGCAGCACTATAGCACTGTCCCAGACGCTCTCTCATGCGTAGAACCAAAAAACCAGCCTCCCCCTGCAGCCATAATTATGTTCAAGCAAGTCCCTGGTTTTACTCTCCGAATTCACTGATGCAAGACAACTGCTACAGGCTGTTTTTCAAAAATACATGCTATCCACGGCTTTCAAATGCACACACACAGGTTTTCAAATATACATGCTTTCATTGAAACAAGTTCTCTATGTTTTCTTAAAGTGAGTCTGAACACTTTTACACACCAACAACCACTCAAGGAAGAGAGAAAACGTTTGGTCCGGAACATACCTGTGCACCTTCTGCATTTGGCAATCTGATACGGAAAGAGGAGATCTGCGCTCTGACAGAATTCACAGATAAACCCCTTCGCTTGACAGAGCTACAAGGACAGGAGAAGAGTTGATTTATTTTTGATTTAAGAAAAAAAAACTATTTGGGAGTGTCAACTGGGATATGCCAAGCACTAGCAGCTGCAAGGACAAATAGCACTGGCTTTTCCTTACCTCGCAACCATCCACGTGGGAGGTGGAACTCTTCAGAATATCTTTAAGAAGGGGAAGTAACTGCCCGCGTTTGATCTTCACCAGATCATCCAGTGAGAAGAGATGCAGCTCCTCTGTCAGATGGCTGGGGACCTGTTCAAATTCTTTCAGTACACTGCAAAGAGAAAGAAAAAAACAAATCAAGTTCCAAAAAGTTGTTTTTCAAGTGTATTTGACAGCAAGTTCATACTAAATCCTACCTCCCCTCCCAGTCTGGGATCACATTAACAAAAAACAGAAGGTTTGAGATTTAGAATAAAATGTCTGCTTTAAACATTCATTCCTCAAGCATTGGGGTTGCCATGAAGAGTTATCCCAGCAATTCTTAAATAATATATAAAGGGCTCTCCCCTACCACAGGAACAGTGGTAATAGTATCTAATACAATAAGCTCAGGTTATTAACTTCTATTTTTTTGCCAAGAGAACTTTGAGGGGTTTTATCCTGCATAGGTCACTATTGGATGAACTATGCTTCTGCTGAGCGGGTGAACACTAGCGGGTGAACTTAGCTATTACTTTTAAAATATCAGGGATGCAGAAGGTACAGTGAGGATCCTAATGCTTATTTTTATAATGGAATTGCAGATAGTTGTCCAGAAGAGACACATTAAAATATGTTTATATTTCATTTTGATGAACAACATGTAGTTGATGTATAAAAGAAGTCTATGTCAAAGAGACCAGAACCTACTTTGAAAGCTTATTTTGCTTATGTCTGCTTTCAAAAAGGTCAGCAATTCTGCAGTGAAGTTTTTATCATTAACATGTCTACCTATTAGTTAGGCCCATAGTTTGGTAAGGTGAATAGCAAAAATCTTGCAGCAATAAGAAGGTCATGTTTTCGTATTTATCACTTCCGATTACTACTTTCATCTGAGTATGTTTATAAAATACACTGAATTGAGCATTATGCCATTTCTGGAAGAAATCTTTAAACCCTCAAGGAACATATTTGTTAACATTTTTTCAAAAGAACTATCATCTCAGAGATGTAAGTATCTTTGTCCTTTTAAGAACGAGTGAGAAGCTGAGACAGCAAGAAAAAAAATATACACCTAGCAAAAATCATTCAACATTTAAAACCAAATGTCTAAGTATGTTACAAGAAACAGAAAGCTACCACATAAAACCTGTTCTTCACTCAACATTTGCAGTGCAATAGAAGGAAGTTTCATTATCAGAATTTTCACTGATGATCATATTAACTCATTCAAAACTGCATTCAAGTGTCTCTAGAAAAGGCTCTATAAGCATCTCAGGTACATTTTAATAAGCTGTTTCTCATGCATGATCATGGCCCATACCTTTCACCAAACCTGCAGGTTTTCAACAGCTTTTTTAAATGAAAAAGCTGTTCTTGCATCTCCTAAAAGATGAAGGGGAAAAACAAAACAATGATTAAATGATAGGCAGTTGCATTTCTATATTCATAAATGAGGAACACCACTATCTGAGTCAGCAACCCTTGCCAGTGTATCAAGCTACACCTAAAAACAGGAACTTCACACCCAGCACAGAATTAAACAAATGAATTTTCTAATGCACAAAGGGCTGAGGAAGGCAAAGGTTACTTTTATTCACTGACCAGGGAAGCAATTCCTAACACTACAAATGGCTCCACGTCAGCACACCCAGATTCCAGATCCAAACCTGTGTGAGAACAGGAAAGTGCCTCCTCAGCCAAGAAGTGAGTGCATGCCAACTTACAATCTTCAGCAGAGCATCCTTCCTCAAGCTGTAGGAGGTACAATCCTGAGATGAGCCAAGAGTGTTTTGTCTAATGGCCCACAAAATTAAGGAATCATTCAAAACCTCCAGAGCTCTCCAGTACTCAATATCCCACCATGAACTAAAACTATAAACCAGTAAGGAAATGCCTCCCAAAGACAAGGGGGGAAATAAGACCCCTGGCATAGGTTGGAAATTCCTCCCTCGTCTCCCTTCATGAAGGAGAGAGAGGGCAAGTCCCAAAAGCAGCAACGGGACAAGTCTAAGTGCAGAAAAACCAACCCTGTCTCCTTCCCACATACACGGCATAGGACAACCTGCCCTGAGGAGTCTTCCCAAAAATCTCAGACCCACAAATTCCCAATAAAAAAAGGCCATACTTACCCTCACCCTGTCCATTTCTTTACTTTTCGTATAGAGGGCTTTGTTAACACACGACACGTTGAAAATTGGGTGCTGCCATATGCTGTCCAGAAGGTGTTTGGAGAAGTTGCATACGTAGTATTTCTTGAAGTCCCACTTCAGAAGTATTCTGGCAGGAATGGAAGACTGGGCATAGCTGTGGCAGCAGTCACAGAAGTATTTCCCCAGGTAGTCACAATACCGGAGTCTCCTGATATATTCTGCAGGTAGATAGCAATAAAACTGTGAATATTTATGGGATGGGTCTCTTGTCTGTATGTCTGTTCTGTATAAATAACTCAGATCTACTGGACTGAGGGGCAACGGTTTACTTCTAGTTTGTTTGTTAGGGGTGTGGGTGTGTTTTATTTTTAAACCGTGGGTTTTATTATTGTGATAAACACATGCAGAAGGTCTGTACTTTCCATTAGAAGAGAAAGCTTTCCACATTTCCACGTTTGCCAAATTGATTATATTTATCACCATGAGATCTTAGAGAAACTGTTGTTGCTTCACCCACAAAAAAAGACCCACAAGATAAAACACACAACAAAATACTTCCACCAAATGGAAAGACAAGCTGATCTTGGAGACATGTTTTTATAATACTTTTGTCATACAAAGAAGTCTGGGTTTTTTCCCCCCAGTTATCTCAGCACCTCAGACTTAACTCGAGTTAACGTGCCACCATGGATTGTTACTACTTTACAGGCCGTCGCAAACGCTGCTCTCTTGTGAGCAGACCCAGAAAAAGTCTTGAAAGCCACTTCAAATACTTCTTGGGTAAGAAATCCTGTTCAATCATCATGCTTAAGTCTCACAAATACTCTTCAAATACAAGCATGACTTTGTGATCGAGAAAAAAAAAGTTTAAAAAAAAAATCACAACCACACATTCCATAAGCTTACTTTTAAGACTTTTGGAAATGTGTACCTTGGCACAGAGAAAAATTTACCAAAAGAAACCATTAGAAAAATGTAAAAACAGCACTTTACAGCCTGGAGGCATGATTTTTAACAGCTTTTCTTGTTTGGTTGTTGACTGTTGTTAATTTTTACTGTGTATGTGAAGGACATCTATGAAGTATTGTATTCTGTCTGCAATAACGAATTACAGGCAGTAGTAGGATCCCACTTCCTGGTTTATTATTACAGGCAAATCCACAATGAGATTTTTCCTCCCAGCTCACATAGATGTACCACAATTGTAAAGTTATGTTGGTGAAGACTATCGCCTGATTACCAGTTATGGAGTAGGGTTTGGTTTTTTTTTTTCCTTTTTGGTAATACTTACTGCTTTCTATTGGGGTTCCACAACCAACACATGTAAAGTTTTGGGCAGCCACCACTGCATCTCTCCTGCATACAGAGACAAACAGTTATACCTTTCAGCATCCAAAACACAGTTTAGTTAACATTCTCCCAAAATGCACGACAGTTACTCTGGCACCAGTGAATATTTCCCAACTGGGAGCTAACTCCTGCTCCTCCACATGAAGGGGTTTTTGGAAGGAGATGCAGGTTATAATTTTAGTGGGAGTTCCTAAGCTATTGTGTGGAGAACGTAACATCAACTACCACTTCTGAAGAAGGCTTGTTGCAAGAATTTAAATTCTTCCTCATTTCTTAAGGCAGCGCCAATTAAAAAAATATCCACATCTGCAACTGAAAAAGCAAGTGGACCTGCAACTCCACAGGGAATTATCCAGTCTGTCTACTTTACACATTTAACAGCGCCTTATGCAGAGACAGATGATACTTTCCCCAAGCGTGGCCTGTTTTCTGCTCCCTTTCTGAAAACCTACTACCCATAAGATATCAGCAGGGAACCGGGGAAACTCTTACAAATATTCTCCAGGTAATCCCACAAGACAGAATTTTTAGGAGTCCAGCTAAGCATGCTGCCAGTGTAATACCAAACACTATGTGTATTATCGCATGTAAAAGTGCACGGGCCACATTAAATGGGACATGCCAACAGAGGAAAAAAAGATGCCATCGGCTTTCTAGTGAAGCTGGTGACAGACACCGCAAAGGTTTTCGACAAGTCCCCATGCTCTGCTAAACAACAATGCACAGATCCCTTAGACTTACTTGACTGAAGGGTGAATATTAAATATAATCTGCGATCTTGGTGGGGCCCAGCCAGAAGATCCTCTTAATCTGGATATCATCTTTATTTCTTCAGCCAGATTCAAACTGGACTCAAGCTCCCTTGGAATCTCTTCTTTCCGCACAGACTACGGGGAAAGACAAACTTGTGAATATGAACAGCCCATCAGCCGGGCATACGTCAAATGTCATGAAACATCTCCCTTTACACTCCAGGATTTTGAAGTTCAGTTTTCACCTGCATGAGGCATCCCCTCAGTTAAATATAAATTCCCTTGTATCATTTCCAGAAGAAAGTACATCCTGATTGTTCACAAATGCACATCTTAAATGAGCTGAAAATTGTTAGAGAGAAGAAATTTTCTAAAAATTCATCTAAAGAGAACTAATAAGCTGTAAGTACTCATCTGTATTTTTTTTTTTTTAAATTTAAATGCAGCTTCCCCATTCCCTAACAGTGGAGCAGCTGCAGTGAGACAATGATTAGTTGGGGAACCAAATAAAGAGGCCGCTGTTTTCGACTCAGACTCACTCTCTGCTTAGATGAGCTCGGGCAACCAGACAGCTGAACTGCAGAGTCTGTCTGCAGCCAGTGTTTTCTGAAAGCTCTGCACAACTGCTGGGCGGTTGCTTCAGCAGAATTGCTGCCTGGTTCAAAAGATGACCTGAAAATTAAGCAATACAGACAGTGAAAAATTGCACCATGTCATCAGCAGCTCCGCTGCCTATTCTGCATCCCCAAAAAGTTCTCTCTCACCATTTCATTCCTATGCCCTTGCTTTGATACACCCAGGCCCCACAGAGCTGCAGCTGCCACCCTCCAGCGAGACTCGGGGACCAGAGAAATGCTCTGCTAAGCCAAGCACCACAGACGTTTGCTGTCAAGCAGCATTCCTTCCCCTTCCTTGGGAGGACCAAATTTACCACTCCCACACCTTTCCCCACCCAAGTCAGGAGACTCATCAGAAAGCTGGTCCAGCAGAAAAGGTAGTGCCACAGGGCTATTACAGTAAGATAGACAGAATTACCTTTCATCTGGGGTGACAGACAGATTTTCAAGGTCTTCAACTTCTGTGGTAAAGGAGAAAATTTCATTAAGTCATCTAAGAAACAAAGCTTCTATTGCTCAGCACTGTTTTAAATCTGCCTTCTGTGTTACCACAGTGTCGCTTTCAGATGTATTTTACAGATGTATCTTTACAACACCCTTGCTGGATGTGGGAAATAACCTCAGCCCTGGCTGTAAAGCAGGCATAAGGAGCCTTATCTCCTCTGCCAATCTCAGACACCCACTGACGAAGAGTACTCCCCAACAGCTATGCATCACATCATCACCATCAGCCACCCTTCAAGAGCAGGAGAGGAGAGACCAAGTGCCTGCTAGCCCAGGTGCAGCCAGAAGGCACTAGACATAATCATATCCGGAACCAACAGAGTGCACATTAATTTTTTTGGGGACACTGGCAGATATTTGAAGACACTGATCACCAACATACCAGCTAAAGCTATAAGCAAGTTAGTAAGAGGTGAGATTAATGAAATTAAAGCACATACTTCACTATATTTACATCAAGAAAATATGCTTATGCAGACAAAACGTTCACATTGGGGCTAAAACTATTGTTACCACTCATACACATCAAAATAACTCTTGCTACTAGAAATGCAGTTTTGGGAGCTAATTCTTCATTCTTCGATTAGGGAAAAAATACGCTAATCTCTAAAACCAGAGGGAGTCATAAAAAAGGATTTGTTAACAGAAAAAAATAAGATTAAATGTTGCTCAGTGTTTCTGTACATATAAAAACTAGAAAGTAACCAAAGAAACTCAGGATGTCCTGAAGAGAACAGTAGCACTGGTGACTGTAAGGGGACAGTCTGCTCTAGTCCTGAAGCAGTAGGATGGTTGCCTAACCAACCTCTTTAATTAGGAAATGATTGTGTCCTAAATTCTCTCAAACAAAGTTGCTGTAGTTGGCTGAGGCTGTGCCAGTTTCACACTTTGCTCACCCACATTCACTGGGTCTAATCCTTAGGCATAATTTTATTCCCCCAAATGAGCAAATGTATTCTTTTTTAGAAAGGAAATCCTGCACTATTATGGTATTTCTGCATGTGTTTTACTATAGAATCATGCACACATTGCTCTTTTCTCATGTTGTTTCTCCTGCGATAACATCTACTAAGCACAGAAATTTTCCAAACAACACAATGGATTCAGCTACACAATAGAGCTGTTTCTGCAATTATAATTTTTAAAGTCTTACCAATAATTACATACTCATCTTCTGAGTCACTGTGGCAATGAAATCTGGTAACCTCATCATGTGATGGTAGAGGCACTGGGGAGCTGACAGGCAGCAGTGCACAGCCTGTCGAGAACAAAGAGAACACCAATTAAACTCTTCCAGAATTTGTAAAGCAACTGAAATTATATTTGTACTTTTCTTAGCTTACACGGCCTGTATTTACAGAGCTATTTTGTTTATTTTTATATGCACAGAGAAAGTCAATTCTTGGGAGTCTGTCATACAACGTGACCCTCAGTTTCTTAGGAAGAAATTTCTAGAAACCAAACTGAAAGGTTTTGTATTATCAGTGGTCTCTCCCCTTGTCACGTGCAAACACACCATACCTATCACTCCACAAGTTGTCATTTAGACTTTCAATTGAAGTTCCATCCCTAAGATTCCTATAACTCGGGAGATGAAAATCTACTTAAAAATGCATGTACTGACTCGAGCACTACAGTGCCAGGAACATTATTATCTTGCCTCAAACTATATGTGAATGAACACTCTGGGCAGTTTCATTCAAATCAATCGCATGGCCTGATTTGCATACTGCAGAAATAAGCACAGAAGGAAAGAGCCAGGCTCCAAATCCTGCAAAAAAAGGACTTAAGCAGGAAGAAAAACAGCTAATGACAGGCATGCTCTATGGAAAGTTGTGCTTGGCATATGGTACTTCAAACTTACTCTTTTTTTATGTTAAAAAAAAAAATGGAATTGATTCTAATAAATAAATCACAGATGTGAGCATTAAAAAGGAATAATTTGACCCACGGGTATAACACTGGCGCCATAATGATCCTCAGGGACCACAGCTCTCAAGAGACTCAAAGAAGGTAACAAACGTTTCGGTTCTAAGCAATGCCAAAATTAATTCAGTATTTTCTTCCATGAAAATAAACAGCAAAGGCTGTCGGAAAAGTCTTCATTATAGACCAAGTAACTTGCCTTCATAACCGCTGTCTGAAGAGGCAACAGAAGAATCAGACTTCTTCACCCCAGGATAAGAAGATAACTCTGAATCAGTGTGATAGCTGCCATCTGATCCACTCGTTTCCTCCACACTCCAGGATTCTGCTTGCTGGCTTAGGATATTACACTTCATTTTTTCTAGCGATGCAATAATCATATCTGCAACAAAAAAGTGCGCGTTTTCCTGGACACAGGATTGGAACACTCATTAGTACACAGCATATTTGACATTTACTTAAGATGAAATACATCATTTTTCCCTGTACTTTTCCAACGCAAGAAATTCAAATGTAAGGCTATCTTGCCTTTCATTTAAGCACCAAAGAAAAAAACAGCCCAAGGGCAATTCAGAGACAACATGTAAAAAGGTCACTACGCAGATTATTGTCTCACCTTTGATTAAAACATACCATTTACTTTTATCTTACCCATCTATTAGATAAAAAGAAACTTGATTACATGCCTATTTGATGAATATGCATGCATTTTAGGGAAGCAGTCTTCTAGTTGCACTGCATTATTTAGTATGCAAGTGTGAATCCATGTAACCTGTTTAATCGGATTTAATTTCACGTCAGTGTGTACAAGCAGTTTTGCATGCATGCTAACTTGCATGGGGCCAGAAGTGGCAGGTTTTGAAGGGACTATAGGTCTTCAGGCCGCAGGTAGTACAGAAGCTAGTAATATGCATCAAGAGTTACGGCAGCGAGGCAGGAAATAGGCATGGAGATAGCTTACACTGTCAACTCAGGGCTGAACAGAAAGTCTGGGATAAGGGTCAGTGTGAACCCATCTCCCCTGGGGTTCACGTTGCCTTAAACAGGTAGCAGTTTCAAAGCTTCATCACAGCATTTCCCCTCCAGACAACCCCTCCCCATGATATCCCGTACCACCTTGCCTGCCCAAGTCACTCATTCTCCAGGAAAAGGGATTTTGTAAAGCCACCTCCGGAATCACGATGACATCCAAACAAATCTGGGGCTTCCCGCCCCAATGTCACTGCTGTATCCTTCCTTCCTGTGGTCTAACAGAGCATCCCACCAGCAGTGGCTCAGCTCAAAGGTGGATGCATCATGGAGAGACAAGTGGACTCAGGGGCATGGATGGAGCCTCAGAGATGCCCAGGATACCCGCTCCCCTCAACTGTACATCTTTGTATTATGCCAAGCTAAATCTCTATCTAAAGAACCATGACAATATCTGAGGCTAGAGATCCTGAGTGCAGAATAATTAATGCTTTTCTAAAACAAGGCTTATGCTCAGCCAACACCACTATTCACAATAACCCCTACAACCTGTACCGGAAGCACAAAGAAAGCTTATAAATAGTGTTTAGAAACAGCTAAATCTTAAGAAGCACAACGGACATCACTGTTTTCTTATTGTCCCCAGCCAAATGCATTTAGAAGAGATTCATCTTGACATTAGAGAGAGCCCACAAGTCCCTGTGAGTGTTTGAAAAAACTTTAACCTTTCCCTAACACTGATTAACATCACTTGCTTGATGCACAGTTTCTCCAGAGACAACTTTCAGTGAACTTCACCATTACAAAGGAAAGATTTAAACAGCCTTTTTCCTTTTGGGAGATAAAGTAATCTTATACTTTAAAGATTCAAAAAGCCTGTGCGGCACTGGATAACCCAGAATTAGTGGCAGAGCACAGCATATCAGCGTGTTCTGCTGATAAAAGCAATTATGAGTGTATCCAAGAGGGCTGCGTTGCAAGAGGATGGAACTCCTGTACTCAGCATGACTATCAGCTTTCAGCTCTGCTTCCAGATACGTCTGTCACCCTAGGAAGCAGCCCCAACTCAGCTGTGACACACCAACCTTCCTATTTCTCTTCCTTCTCACTCTCATCAGTGAAAAGTCCCTCTAGACCATCTGGCCCACCTCCTTCCTGGCACACGACTACAACTCTCAGACTTGCTGATACTACATGTACCTTAATCTCTTCGAAATTTAGGAGACTGAAAATTATTTAAAAACCCAAGAATGCTTTGGGTTTTGGGTCTGGGGTTTTTTTTGGTTTTGTTTTTTTTTAAAGGCAGCCTCAGTCATAAGCGACTGAGGTTTTGAGATCTTTTAACCTGTAATCACATCAACCCCCAGTCATCTCCACAGGAGAAGTAGCTGATAGGATCTTGCCTCGCTCAATAGTTCTCAGGCTGCGGTCTCTAATCCAGCTATGTACTCACTGGTCTCCTGGTGATTCAAACCAAACCACCTTTGCTTCCCACATTACAGACAGAGAAGCATCATCTCCCTTCTGAAACACCTTCCATGAAAAGCTAGTTGACTGGTTTGGTTTTGGTGTGTGATTTGGTGTGGAGGGGAGGGTGGTGTTTGGTTTTGAGGGGTTTGTTTGTGTTTTCGTTGTTGGGGTTTTTTGGGGTTTTTATGGGGTTTTTGTGGGTATTTGTGGGTTTTTTTAATGCACTTTTGGGATGCTGAGGGCTTCAAACCAAATGCAGAACTTGCCACTCCAGTAAAACCAGTGCTGTGCGCAAAGATGACTACCTTTTGCTCCTGGAACATGGGACTACATGCTCAACCACAGTCCAGGGGAAAAAAAAAAGAAAAAAAAAATCTGCTTTTCTAGGCGCAATTCTAAAGTGCTTTTGCATTAAATCCTATTCATTGCCTTAACTAATCACAACATTAATTCCTCTTTTTCAATTGTTAGAAAAGATTAAGATTTAGCACACAACGTTACAAGCATCAGCATTACCTTCTCATCTTTATCTCTGTTTACAGGCTCAAATGGGCTGCCTATCTGGCAGCATACCTTTTGGGCCCCTTAGACACATTAGAAACCTTTATCAACTGCTTAAATTACTGCAGATGTTACAGGCACTGTGCTTGTTATTCACACTGTAATTCTTTTACAGAAGTCTCACACAGTCATCATAAGCCCAAACAAAAATCCCAACCTCTCCCTAACTCCTGACAGTAAAAGAATGAAGGAAATTCCACCCCTATGTGTGTAGCTGCAATAAATTCTATATATCATATTCTAATGTAACTTTAAAATGGCTATAATAGCCTTAAAGTTTGGTCCAATAATGTGTGGGGAAATGAAGGAATGAAAAGCAGATACATATAATATTCTAAAAAACATTCCATTGTTTTAAAATAACTTAAAATATTTAGTTAATGGATTGAGAGTAAAAATAAATGAAGAAACAGGTATTTTAGGTTTGTAGGTTCACCCACAGAAGGGAAGAGGAGGGAAAATACCGTATTGGTATATATTAGTCCATCTACCAGAAAGTTCTATTACTGAGAAATGCCTCCTGACATTTCGTTACATCACTGTACAATGGAAAAAAACATCGCAACACTAGTCTTTGTTGCCCTCACCTTCTCCACATCTTCTGGAAGCATGCAGATGTCCTGCAATGAACGATTCAAGGGTATAGGACGTATGTTCAAAGGAGAAGTAGAACCTGTAGGTAGAACAAGAACTTCATGAGTTATTTCTTTCTCTGCAGCTCCCACAATGCCTGCAGTGTGATTTCCAGAAAGCAAAGCAAACCCCCCTTCCCAAAACTGACCAGCACTGGGGATGGAGGCTGTGGTAGAAGTTAAGAAGAAAATAAATGGGAGGAACACACTGGCATTTGAACTATCCTGGCAACCTGAAACGTAAGTATCAGCTACCAGAGAAACAGGGTTTAAATGCCATGAGACGACAACATCGCTATGCTCCCACCACTAGCCCTCTCCCCCCTACAACCTGAACTGCTGAGGACAACCACAGCTAAAACCTCAGTCTGGGATTACAAAGGTGCTCTGCAGTTAGCAACACAGTCAGCTAACACTGCTGTCTGCTTATTCACAGTACCTGGAAGAAAAAGAAATGTCACTGCTATCTGGGTATGAAGAGATGCACCAGCCTTAAAAGATTCCCTGAGTCACTGCTGGTATTGTGTGACTAGAGCAAGTTTGGGAAAGACTTTGCTGTGATGTTTCCATACCTCAAGGAAATCTCCCTCCTGTTTCCAAATACAACCCAAACTTCTTTGTAATACGTACAATTGGGGCGGACACATTAGCCGCAGCACTCCCTGCTTCCCAGAACAGCAGTTTTGCTTTCCTGGAGTTGGCTGCCGAGTATGATGAGCATGCAAAACAAAGTTCATCTCTTCTTCCCATTAAGAAGTTTTCACTATGCAGCAGAGCAAGCGTCTGGTTTTCTATAGCTGTACCATGGATTGCTTTATATACACATAAAAAAATATAGAGTCACAATCTTCTTCCCCAGAGAACTGAAGGCGTGAGATCAAGCCATCATGTTTTTTTCCCAACTCACTCCATCACTACTACAAGAAATCTTCTGGGAGGATAATGAAGATTATATATGATGTCTGTGGACGTACATGCTAATGAGATATGAAAGGAAATTACTCCTGGTATTTACACAGACTGTTGTTTGTTTAATACCTCTTCTTTGACCAAGCAATTTCTCTGTTTCACCGTGGTGATATTTACTGGATAAAATAGACCATTTCTAAATGCTACCACTACATGTGCCATTTAAAGCTCTTGCAGATAACACAACTTAATCAAAGGCTCTGGGAAAAAAAAAAAGGGCACTCCTAATTTATTTAAAAGTCACTGAAATTATAAAGAGCTCCCACAAAATAGGCACTGGAACAGGTTGCCCAGAGAAATTGTGGATGCCCCATCCCTGGGAGTGTTCAA
>NW_010248039.1:45696-51912 GCF_000690775.1 Eurypyga helias
TAGATGGTCTTTAAGGTCCCTTCCAACCCAAACCATTCTATGAATACAAGAATAATCTATGATTTTTTTTTTTTTTCCCAAATAAAGGGCACTGACTGTCAGGCCTAATTTAGATTCTTTATATTGCTTTATCTATAGAAACCTTGCTACACTGCACTGAGCTTGTTGACATCTGGCTGGAAAGTCAGTATTGTGCTCGAGCATAGCAAGACAGCCATCATGTTTGTGTAGAAAATTATTAATACCCCCAATTATATACACCATGGAGGAAAAAATGGAAAGGCTAGCAATCTGACATTTCAAAACAATTTTAATGACTTTGCTGCAGTGATCACCTAATTAGGTTGTTTACATGCTTATTTGATGATTCAACTTACTGGATTAGCAGTTTGCTGGGAGTACAGGTAAGTGCTAAAGGTTCTACAACTTGACAAAAGACTACATTCTCATCAGTTAAGATGATTATTACTCTCCAAAGTAAAAATAGTTAGCAGAAATAAGGAAATTGAAAAAAATATTTTTTCTTTAAAATATAAGATGCAAGTCATCTTAAACATAATTTTGAAACCTAATGGGAGGTCTCTCTCTCTTGTTTACCTCTTGCATCCCACTTGCATCTTTCAGTGAAAAAGAATGAAAACTGGGAAGGAACACAGAGAAGGAGACCAAGACATTCAGCAATGGTATGCAACTCTGGGTCTGATGCAGAAAATAACCTCGTTACCCTTCTGTTCCTGAGCCCTGTTGACTCGTAGCTGCTGAGGCTGGGGAAAGAGCTCTCAAGAGCCGCAGAAGGAAGTGACCTTGATGTACACCAAGAGGTTAAAAGCAAGAACCCTGTCAAGTGACAAGCCAGTGACACACCAGCCACAACAAAGCCCCCAGAAAATGCCAAATTCAGTCACAGGTTCTTCATTAACAACGAGAAAGCATTTTCAGGAGGTTGCATGAGGCCATTGGAGAATGGCCCTTAAAAGTATGAGCAAATTCTAACAGGAGTCTCCAAGGACCATCAGAAAATCCTACTGGAAAAAAAATAGTTAAATCCCGCTGAAAAAATTTGTTTATTCCCATTTAAGTCATCTTATGTCACTTTCTTACATCTTGTGCATCCCTCACCTATTCTCCTGCAAGAAACAGAAGTGAGAAACCACCATCTCTGAGACAACAGTGGAAAGTAAGTCCAGTCAGGAGAAGCTCTTGTGTAATTGCTACCTTCAAATTAAGTGGTTTATTTCTTCTTGTTCATTTTGTCGTTTGCTTTCCCCATTTTCATGGTCCTGCCTATGGCAGGGGAAAATAAAACCTTGCACCCCCAGCTCTGGGCCACCCAGCAGTGAGTTACGTGGATGGAAGTAACAAGGAACGATGAAATGCAGAAATTTTCACTTCATACAGAGCAGGGACCAAAGTCTGATGCAGACAGAGCCCACCTCACTGGGAAGCATGAGACAGGATCCTGGCTCCCATGAGGAATAGTTAATAAAACCAGGGACGCTACTTCTACACTCACCTGGCTGCCTGTTTGCTTTCTGGAGAGCCAGCAGAATTACTGACCCAACGTGAGCTTGTGACACGTCCTACTCGTCACACACCAGTTATTTGTTCTTACACACGTGCTTTGCGGTCCCCGCTGACACCGAGAGCCCGGGACGTGTTTTCCATAGCTGGCTACACAAACCTGCGTGACTGGCTCCAACTGGCTCCAACCGTCGTTGGGTGTGGTTTCCTGGGCACCTCCCCAGCAAGCACCGGGCAAACAACACACCCAGCAGAAGGAAGCAACCATAATCGTCGCCATAGTAACTGCTGACAACATCCTATCCCAGGTGACCCAAATTATTACTGTTAAAAAGCTCTCAGTCCTCCAACAGCACGTGCCTATTTGAGATCTCGCTGTCAAACTGGAGGAGCTCTGGGTGAATAGGTAGGGAGTACCAGAGCTTGGAAGTGGAGCATCACTGCTATTAACCAAACAGAGAAAAATACCCCAGACTTCGACGTTTTATTTATAATACAAAAGCAGGCTGAGTGCTCCCATTCACCTTCATTTCCACTAGAAAAATCAGGTCTCAGTGGCGCTGTCTTTATAGGGTTCAGTATCGAGCTGGAATAAGCCCTTAGATACCGATAACAGTCTGTATAAATAAAATAAAAATGTATAAACTTGCTGTAGCTAAGGCTGTTTGTATCAATGTTGGGTACTGAACACGATGGGATTCTGCCATCCCAGCCAAAGAGCATGGACCTGGCCCCGGAAAGACTCACAAGGAAGCACACCCAGCCCTGAGGACAAGCCAGCCACCCCATCAGCCAACTTGGGGCACTGTGCTGAATGTCCTGATGGAACAGGTACTTGTCTACAGGCCTGTGCTGCCCTGAGCCCCTGGCACTGCAGGGACAGGAGGAACCGTTTGCTGGCAGCTCTCAGTCTGCATCTGTCTGCGGACAACACACTGGATATCCCTATGGCTGGAAACCGGTGAGGGTAAAAATATCCTGATACTTGCATTGCAAGGGTCTACACTTCTCTGAGACGGCAGATGCACTTGAAAAGGGGAAGAAGAAAAATAGGACAGCTCTGGCACAAGCAGGTTTAGTAGTAACAAGAACGGATTGTAGCGCCCTGCCTCCAAAAGACTCCTTTCTCTCCTCTGGCTCACAAATACAAGATGTTCCAGGGAGACTGCACAGCCCCACGAATCACTACCTAACACCCAGATCCACGCTATTTGCTTTCAGAAGAAGGGTAGTGGTGAAGACCAAATGTCAGAGGTGCCATCCAGTAGATGTCCTACATTGACCACAGCTCAACAATTTTCACATTTTACCAAAGGGTGCGTATTACAGAAGCATTTCTGCACCACGAGACAGAAGACCACCACAAGCCAGACCATCTCCAGTTTCATTAAGTCCAACCCCCCGGATGTCCTTAATTTTGAAGCTCTCTCTCTCTCTCCCACCTTCCCCTATTTTGAACTACAGCGCTTGCCTAGTCATTCATAATCACCACAAGCGAGGGCCATATCAACTTAAATCACAGTGACGTTTCCTAGCACAGAGATCTTAAACAAAAAGGGACCTGTAAAGTTACCTGTTCTACTGAACGGCTCTGATGGGGAAAGTCCACTGGGAGAATCGTCACTGTTGCTGATGGGCGCAGGCTCCAAGACATCGGGGTATTTCAACAGATCTGCTGGCTTACCAGCGGTTGAATCAGGAAAAAGCCTTGTGAAAGTCAAGTCTCGTTCGGGGGAGGTATAACGTTCTTTTCCAGAATGCGTAACAGCCGATGTGACAGTGCCTCCTGTTAACGTCACCTGCGTAAAGCAGTCCCGCTTCGGGGGGTACGTGTCCGAAAGAGTGAAACCATTCAAGGAAGAAGCAGCAGGATCGTACGTATCCAGCGAAGGTTTAGAGGTATTGCAGCTTGTGTTGTCCCAGCACGCCCGGTGTCTCATAAACCGAATGTCTGTCTGCGTACAGGCAGCGTTGGGTTGTGCAGAATCACTGTCACTGTCGTCACGGCTATCCCCAGTGCTGCTTTCTTCCCACAGTTCCACGTCACTGTCCAGATGCTCAGCTCCCTGCATTGCGTTCTGCTCCAGCACCAAAGAGGGCTTCAAACCAGATGCATTTAAAACAGACATGAGAATGTCTTTGATAGCTTCAGCACTGTCTGGGTATGATCCAAAGTTTCCAGCATGTCCAATCACTGCTGGCCTTGAGTATTCATCTGTTCAGGAAAGGGAAAAAACGAGGTTGGGAAATGACCCTAAAAAAGGTTGGCTTACAACACGAATAAAATACATGCTATTTTTTACACAGGTGAGAAGACCGGAAAGAACTGAAATCATGCACTACACTCTGCCGTCTCTTCCTGCAAGAAAGCTCTTGCTTTCTGAAGTCAGGAAGCAATTATCTCATTGGTAAGGCTAGGTAATAAACCAACAGTAAAGTATGCTGCTGCTAGCCAAGCACAATTAGTTAAGACTTTAATGGTGACTGAATGTCAGTGTGTTCGAAAACATCATTGTTCTACAAAACTGGCCAAGGTACAGTTACCGGTACAGGTCCTATTGCCAGTAAAAGAGAAGGTGACATTATAGCAAGACACAGAGAACATCAATACGTCAGGAAGAAAAAAAACGACACGCTTAGGAATAAAAGGTCACATGCTTGCGTGTTTTTCAGTCAGACACTCCTCCTCACGTGGAAAAGGCTAAAGTAACCTCCAGTCTATCATTCATCAGGGTGGCAACATTTACGTGAACCCATAAAGAAAATGAGCTCTGTCAGAGGGAGTTAATTATGCCGACGAAGGAATCTAAAGTTCTGCCTGCCAAGGTCCTACCTGATCTACTGCAAACCTGCAAGAAAATAGAAAACCTGCTTTTAATGGCAAACGTGGCAACATTAGTGTGATGTAGAAGTGCACATTGCAACTAATAGCTATTCAGGAATAAATTGAAACCCTGTACCTTGAACAATAAACCTCACAGGAACTGCCATCACCCAAGCAATGGAGAGATTAGACACAAGGTCTATGTTCAGGAAGAAACTATTGACCACCTCACAACAAAGTTAACAATCCTGTCCTTTAGGAAAGATAAGTCAGTTGTAAAATTCTAAGAATAGATACAATCAAGAAGATTCATTTCCAGGACAAAGACCCCTTAAGACCACAAGGAATGTTTAACACTACCCGTGAAAAAAGCAGCAAGTCTTGCAAACCTCAGACTTTGCCCCGAGGTTGCTCTCCTTGGACATACCTCAATGGAAAACAGTAAACCTCTCCACGAGTCACTGACCTGGAAGCCAGCATGCGCTCAAGCTGCATAATAATCAGAAATTTCACTAATAAAGGGATCAAAACCAAAACAAAAGAGAAAGCTTTCTCATTAAGAGAAAGCTGAAAATTATTCAGAACATCACGTATAAGTTGTACTGCAAGAGCTGCTAGCAATGCTGTCCTCACAAAGTCAGGTCAAAATGAGCTGAAGATTTATTAGTGATTGGTACCAACCACCTGTCACTGATCAGGATAAAGCTCTTGCAGAAACAGCAGCAAAACCACACATTTTACTGGCTCCACTTGCAAAGAAATACCTTGCTAATGTAGCCAGCCATGGCAGTTTAAGGGCAGGAATGGGAAAATTAAAGCTAGCAGACTTTGAAATAAGAGCATTTTGATCTTTTCAGGAAAAGAAAGCAGTTTTGGTAACGCTCAGAAGTTTCAATTGCATGGGAGTATCTTAACCTGGGCTGAAAACATCATCTTTTCTGTGCAAGACAAAACATTTAGTCTTACTGTCTTCAGCACTTCTGCTCTGCTCTCATATTGCGAAGCCCATCATAACTACCTTTCCATCCCCTCTCATCCTTTGCCATCTCCACTTCTCGAGCATCACAGAGGATCTCTAGCACTAATCATATAAGCATGCTGATTTACTTTACTAAATACTTGTTCTCAGTGGTTTTTTGAGAAAAAAAGAACAAGTCTTAAAAAATTAACTCATACTTCTGTGCTGCCAAGCCTAATAAAAATCCCAACTACCAGACCCCTACATTTTAAACTACTACCAGAAACAGGTTAGTTCAAATTAAAATGAACGAACAAGCAAAAACCCCAGGAAAAATCTCTAATTCAGTTTTGCAACTGATACTCATGTGAGTAATTATGGTAATCTGTGGTAATCTGTTAAAATCTGGGAAACTATTTCTTGGATGAAAAACTAGTTAACCTGCAAAGAATCATTTGAAGTGTGCAAGTTTAACTCTTGAGCACTCAAAATACCAGCATGACTACAATGGCCAAACTACCATTTGAAAGGGACAAGAACTTAAAAAAACATACTTTCAAATTATATAAACTTTGGTGTTGTCCCATCTCCAAAGCCAAAAAGTAATGCTTCCTTTCCAGACTGTACTTGTTTAGTCCATGCCAGCATCAACAGCTTTTGGTAGCACTACAAACACCAGCAAAGGTCCCCAGATGGATGCATTTTAGAACAAATCTGAGAACATACCTGAGAGAACAGAGATTTGAGGTGTTGGAGCAAGGCAGCTAATCCTCCCTGAGGGATTTGAAGAATACGCCGACTCGGTGAAAGCCACCTTCAGGCTTTCGTGGTGTAACTAGAACAAGAACACACAGGCAGACAATTTGGTTATAACACAACAGTACTGTGGTAATGATAACCCCAGTCTCACAGC
>NW_010248039.1:51958-54442 GCF_000690775.1 Eurypyga helias
CGCTGACAGTCACCAAACCACTGCCTACATTTCTGGTTGTCTGAAAATCTCCCGTCTGAAGAGCACAGGCATCTCAGCTCTGCATCTTATATTTCACTCCAGAAGGCAGATGACTAAAAGAAACTCTCCATGGTAAAAGAATTAAACATGCATAAGGGATCTAAGAGACAAATTGTTGAAACAGATAGCTATATATCTGTCAAAACAGCAGCAATGAAGTGGAAAAGAATTCAAGGAACAACCAATCTGTAGCTGGAAGCACAGGTGTGTTTAGATGTATACAAGCTGTATTTGGTAAAGCTATGAGGCCCTGACTCCACGTGCTGCTGATCTCCCAGCTGTATTGATGGGGAGCAAGCACAGTCACATAATCGCATCTGCCTAATTTGATAGAACATAGCTCTAACGTCAGCAACAGGCATGGCCCAGCATAAAGCGAGAGGTGACACACCTGACCTGGCATAGAGCCTGCCAGTATAAGCTAACAAAAATTTTCAGTGCATTTGAACTGACTGAGCAGGTTGATAAGATCAGCATTTCCCTTTATGCAGTCATAATGTCTCTGATTTGGTATTTTGAACTCCAAAGTTGGATTTACCATATTGTCAAACTCACAGAAGATGAACCAGGGCAAGCTGTTTAGCACAGATACGGAGGGGCCAATTCCAGCAAGGGAGTAAGACACTCAGGACAGCAGAGCAACAGGTCTCCTGTCCAAGTTCACAAATTCATCTCCCTCTCCACTGCCTCAAGTAAGAGCGTATCACAGAAACCAGGGAAATCAAAGGGCTGCCATGCTCCGACAGGCACGTCATTGAAAGGCACTTAACCAAGATGTACCTCGTGCCTTCTCCCCACTCACAGACATCAGCGAGATGTTGCCATATGGAAGCATCCCCAGGATGCCTCTCGCCCTCCCCTGCACCCTGTGATCCCAGGGATCGAAGTGACGGAAGGGAGTTTGAAGGTGTACTGTCCTCTGCCATCTCTGCTGACCCTTACGTTCCCCACATGGTCCCATGGGAGAGCAAGGTGACTCAGAGCAGATCCACTCCAGATACCCTTCAGACTCACGGAAAGCAGAAGAAATTAAAACCCACAAAGAATTTCCCTTTTAACTGAAGAATAACATTTCAGACCAGAAATAGCATGCTGAGTTTCAAATATTTAGTGCTTGATTATGCTAGTGCTTAGAAAAACACTCTTATCTGGTAGTCTTTTTATTCCCTCTGCACCGATTTAAAGAAACCGTTGTGTGGGCAGACTTTTTATGTGTAACTATCGTATTGTCAATATTACTGGATCAATTAGTTCTTTTAGGAACTCATTTCTACATTGATTTAAAAACAAAAAAAAGTTTCGTATCAGCAATTAACTGACTCTACTTCTCATGATTCGAGCAGTTTAACTGCCTGACACCAGCATGAACGCTAGCACAGCCCTCCCATCTCTCCCATTTTAAGAGACGGGTGTTTTAAGAATTCGGATAAGAGATTTCCATTTTAAGATAGTTCTTTTAGGAACTCATTTCTACATTGATTTAAAAACAAAAAAAAGTTTCGTATCAGCAATTAACTGACTCTACTTCTCATGATTCGAGCAGTTTAACTGCCTGACACCAGCATGAACGCTAGCACAGCCCTCCCATCTCTCCCATTTTAAGAGACGGGTGTTTTAAGAATTCGGATAAGAGATTTCCATTTTAAGATGTCACAATTTCAATGGTAGCACAGGTGGGAAAAGACCTCATTCAGTATTTAACTCTCAAACTCCAACAAAACAAAAGGGGGGTAAAGAGCACAGATGAGGAGACATAACGACGACAGAGGTCGTGGAGGACCGCAACACGCTGCCATAACCAACAAAAACCACTGACAGCTTGACGTCTTTCCCAGTCTGCGTCAGCCTCCTCCCCTCCACATAATGTGGGGAATGCATTTCCAAAGTTAACTCTATAAAAAAAGCGCCAGCATTTAAAAATAAAGCCTTTACCACAACCACTGACAACTAAGAACTGGGATGTTTTTTTTTTTTAAGCCAGTCCCACCCGCCAACGCCAAGGCTGAGCCGGCGCTCGGATGCTTCCCTTTGCCTTACCTGTGCAGGGCAGGGGTGCTTGAAGGCTTCCGTCCCGCTGTAGCTGGCTACAGCTACCGCATGGAGAGACATGATGGGAAAACGTTCATTTTCTGTTGCTGTTAAGTACCTGAAAGCAGTAAAGAAAGAATTACGACCAACCACCACGTCAACCGCGAGTCTCCATCTGTTTTGCAGACTCGACGTTTAACGCATCTGAACTGGTTTCGGTCTTGGCGCTGCGTGCCGACGGGCTCACTGAAGAGCTGCGCGCAGCAGTCATGGAAACCTCTGCTAGAAGAGCCTCGCTTACAGAAGTTACTGAAAACAACGCGACGGGAACGCCTACCGCAGGCACAAGAGCACCGCGTTCATCTGCTGCACCCCGCAGCCTGTTAAAGCGACGGA
>NW_010248040.1:0-12591 GCF_000690775.1 Eurypyga helias
CTCCCGAGGGCTTTCTGTTTGCATGTCCCCGCAGCTCCGGCAGCACTTCCCCTTAGTGGTACCCGTCGGGACTAGGAAAGTGTTTATTCTTAGTTCTGTCTTCATGTGGTTCAAGTCATGGAAGAAAGACGAGGAAGATGCCCGCGTCCGACCGGCTTGTCAGGACGCTGAGGCTTACGCTGCAGTTCAGGACCCGGCAGGGAATGATGTCAACCAGCGTGCCTCGGGCGAAATTTATTATCACTTGGGAATCCACTCTGATTTAGACTCACGCTCCAGTTTCTTTTAGTGATTGTCAGCCAGCTGCGGGAGAAATGCAAGTAAACGCTGCGCCCCGCTGCTTTAAACAGTCTGTTCTTGTGGCTCATCTCTATGAACTCAGTTGTAACCACCAGAAACTTCAGAAACCGAGTTGCCTTCTGTGAGTCAATAACGTCAGCACCTGTGCTTTAACCTCTGCGGTATAAAGGCTGACTACTAAGAAGAGGGAGGGGGTACTTGTGCGTGATTCCACTGCAGTACAATTAAAGAGCACATCATCTGGCAAAGGAAGTGTGGTACCTCAACTTCTAATTGAACCTAGTTCGTAAACAATGTGCAGGGCCAGATGTACCAATTAGTGTAAAGAGTTGTGTCAGATCCTGTGTATTATAATTAGCCATGGCACTACAGGCCTGTTTGTGCATTGTTAGAAGGCTTTTATTGAAGAAGTTTCAAATTTCTTCTTTGAAATTTGCTGAAGCTGAGGAAAGCTGCTTTTTTAAATTTGTGTGTAGGAAGGAATTGAGTCAACCATGGTTTGAGAAATGAGTTAGTTTGCTGGTGATGTTAGTGCAAAGCACATTTATTCTTGGTGCTCATGGAATTTGAGGGAAAGGGGAGTCTCCCCGTTCTCCACTTGAAGACCCATGCAAGGGGCTCCAGGGAGAAATAGAGATGAAATGTCTACCTTTCCAAAAGCCCTAATATCTGCCATGTAAATCACTTCATTAAGTGTATTTGTGAAGGCTTGAATGTGTACTTCTTTAAAAAAAAAAAAGGTGACACTTGTCAACTACATACTTATTGTAGTGACTTTCACAGAATATCAAACTTATTTAAAAAAAAAAAAAATTTCAAGTGGACATTTTTTCAATAACCTCATCTTTCTTTTTAGGTTTCTCAGTAGAAGTTTGTGAAACCAAACTTGTTACAAAAATGCAAAATGTCATCACCTGAAAATTAAGTGTCTCTACAGCTGTAGATCTGTGAAAAATGAACTTGAAAATACACATCACAATCATCCTCAAGTATCTAAAAATTCAGTCATATTCTTACAAATAAATTGGCTTTAGGAAAAACCCTTTTGTTCAAGTTGTTTGTCAGCTTGATTTTTCTCGTTACCTGTAATCTGCTTTGCATCTTGTTCCACATTAGAACATCTTAAATATATATGCAAAAAAGGCATCTGCATTTTATTTGCTCTTCAGGAGTTCATTTTCTGTACTGGGGGCTGGGAAAACTGCTCCATCACCTACCTTAGCCACAACAGACACTTCTGCAGTCACAGCTTCACGAGTGGAAGGGGTTGGAAGGGACCTCCAGAGAGCATCTAGTCCAACCCCCTGCCAGAGCAGCATCCCCTAGAGTAGATCACACAGGAACAGTTCCAGGCAGCTTTGGAAGGTCTCCAGGGAAGGAGACTCCACCACCTCTCTGGGCAGCCTGTTCAGGGCTCTGTCACCCTCACAGTGAAGAAGGGTTTCCTCATGGTCAGGTTGAACCTTCTGTTTTCCCATTTATGGACACTGCCCCTCGTCTGGGGGCAGTCAGTCCCTACCTGATTTGTGGCTTTTGCCTGGCCCTCGGCCTGGCAATGAGGAAGTTGCCATCTTCCCTGACAGCTGCCTGCCTTCAGCCACTTTGTAAAGGTTTGGAAGGTTGGAAGCCACCTTGGTTTTCACTTCCTGTTTCTTACATGGTCATTTTTATGACCAGTTCAGGGAGCTGCTTATAGATCTGCTTATCAAGCTGAACAAGCAAATATTCACGCTGAGGATTTTGACAGGCATTTGAAAATTGCATTTAGGATAAAATTATTAGTTAGTGTGCATAGTAAGGCTGAAATTCAAACCTGAATGGTCTCCAGATCAGCAGCAGACAGCTTCCATCAAATAGATGTGAAGATGAATAAAGCCTCACTTAAAACCAAAATACCTGTGAGAAGTATTTTATATTGGGCTTGCAGAATCAGTGTGGACAAGGACTACCTGTAGGTAGCAATTACTCTTCTTTAAAAGGTAGAGGTTCCCTGGAGCTAGCTATTTTCATGGGATAGTTTGTACCAAACATCCTTAGGTTTGTTGTTAGATAGATGGAAAAGTCAGCATCCTAAAAAATTGTTGTCTGAAGATCTGTTTGATATGTTAAAGAACTGTATATTCTTGGGCTGAATCTCTGTTACTTGGGCATACTGTACATGTGTTACTTGCTAGATATTGCTCACATGCAGTCTCTTCTACAGTGAAAGTGTTTAAACTATTAAAAGGGGTTTTGATTGTTTTATGGTCTCTATTCATATCTCACTAGTTTGTTAGGAGAAAGTATTCTTTACATGGCTTGTTAACAATTAACATGTAAAACTACCTGGACAAAATTTGATATTTGACAGAAATATTCATCAAAGTGCATGTTGCATTGACATTCATGGCAATGGAATGCGTAAGGGTATGAATTGAGTCACTTCATTCCTACACAATCCATAATTTTAGAACTCTGTAGCTAGCGAGAAAGATGTAAAATGTATGCAATTATTTTGAACTCTACACCAAGATTAGTATTTGCAATAGCAGATTTTTGTATTGAGTCTGTGCACTGGTTAAGAAGGGATTCTTTAAAATCTTTGTCTACCTGTTCCATTGATTTTTAAGCAGTGATCGTATTTAGAAATGTCACTGGCCTCTTAATATTTCGCATCTATTCAGTTTTCTGCTCAGGGTCTTATAACTCAGTAAAAGCAGTTCACATTTTAAAAAAAAAGGACGTAAGAATGGGGACATTTTTCTCTAAGAATCCATTTCTACACCTCTGAAACAAGCAAATCTCCCGTGTAATTTTAATTTGGAAAATTATTCTGCCAACTATTGTCATTCTTTTTTGTAACCTGAGGAAGAAGAGAGTTGTTCTTGTGGAAGATGACGTTTGTTTTGGGAATTCATCCTAATGCACTGGCATATTCCATGACGACGTTAGGTGCTGGAATGATGAACAGTATCTTTAATTTCTACTACGTAAAGGTTTTCCTAAACCGATACAAAATTTCAGAAGTAGCATTTCATCAAGCCCAGGTATTGTACGATTGACTATTTTGATTATCATCTTGTGCTATGTTTCTGTGTTATCATAACCAAGCCTTTTTCTTTACTTACAAATTAATTTTGAATGCATTGCAAATAGTTATGCAATAAATTAATTTTAAATTTAGTTAATCCATAAGCACTTGAAGGTACACAATAAGGCACATTGTTTACACTTTTTAGACTAAAAATCTCCAGAATTTAATTGCTGGAAACATTTTTTACCTTTGACAGCCTAAAGTAATGTTCTAAACCAATCTTGCAGCTCTGCTCCATAGATACATTTGGCATTAGTGCTTTCCTATGGACTGTTTACGTTCTTGAACACGGCCCTTATTCTGAAGTCATTATGCACATGAGCAACTCTGGTCCTAAATGGTCTCCTGAAAGTAATGGGCCAGCTCATGTTTTGAATTACTTGCTGTGGGGCTAATATCTGGGCTTTGCAAGATGAAAGCCCATATATATAAGCTTTTGGAGTGGTCTTAATAGGCAGGGTTTTATTTCATGTGTAGTTGGGCACCTGTCTACTTACTCATCCTGTTTTTCAAAATTACTATAAACTTGTCACTAGCTTTTAAGAATTTGGTCTGGAATCTGGAAAGCCCAGATATATAAGCTTTTGCATCCTGTTAGGATGCATCCTGCATCCTATATAAGCATCCTGTTTTTCAAAATTACTATAAACTTGTCACTAGCTTTTAAGAATTTGGTCTGGAATCTGTTTTGACCTGATAAGCTTTCATCTTTCTTTATTCTTTGAATAGCGATTTATTTTAAATCTATGTGGTGTGTATTACTTCTGTGTTTGTATAACCTCTACAGAAAAATCAAGCTAATGATAAATTCTGTTGTGTTTCTTACTTGTTTGTGGCAGGTTGTATTCATGATATGGAATGCCATTAATGATCCTCTTTTTGGGTATATTCAAGATAACTCCAAATTCGCATGCTGCTCAAGACGTCAGTTTTCAATTTTATACGGAGCTCCTTTATATGCATTAGCCTTTTTGCTTCCTTGGTTTCCTTGGAAACATTATGAAGAAGGTGACTGGCTAAGTGGTCTTCACCTCATTGTTGCGTTATGTGCTTTTGATGGTTTGCTTACATTTGTGCTTCTAGCGCAGTGTGCGCTCTTCACAGAAATTTCAACGAGACATGAAAGTCGGCTTCAGCTTATTAAATATAATCAAGTAGCAACACTAATTGGATCTACAAGCATTCTCTTTTGTGGCCTTGTATCAGATAACATGGAAAATTTTGCCTGTTTTCAGGCTTTTGCTGTTTTGGTTGCAGCACTAGCAGCAGCTTGCATGTGTTACACAGGCAAATACAGTACTAGTCAGTATGAACAGAGAGAAGTTTGTACAGCAAATACTGATCTGGAAAACAGTGATGAAACTCTCTCCTGGTCCTCTGTAATTTCATTGACCAAACAGATAATGACAGAGAAAAACTTTCTTTTTTTCGTGATGATGAACTTCTTCCAAGTCTTCCACCTAGCCTTCTGCAACAATTTTATGATGATCTTTGCGGATAATCTTATTCCTAAGGATGTCCTTTCCTCCTCAGTAAGAAGTATCATGTATGGAGCAGGCTTTATCTGTCCTCAGGTAGGCTGTTACACTTCTTTTTTTTTTTCCCCAAAGTATGAAAAGATGGCATTTTACTAGTTTTCATTAGTTTAAGGTACCTATTTACACTATTTGTTGAAAGTACCTCTATGTACAGACTACCCAAATGTAAGGGTAGGGTAGGGAGAACGGACAAGCAGGCACGCTGGTAGAGTATCTGTTTACCAGTGTGAGATGTGAGTATGCAAGGGGTGAATGTTTTGCATCCTACACAGTTTAAAATAACTAAGTATAAAGGAATGAAAAACATGGTCAAGATAAAAGTTTCTAGAAGCAAAATCTACAAATGCTGAATTCTTTTCTCTTTGGTTTTGTTTTGTAATACAAGATTATACAATAATCTTTTCTTTGGGAATATTCTGAGATAAACTGCACAAAACACCAGAAAAATCATTAGGTATTAAAAGTATTGTTGAAATATGTGGCATCTCAATCATAGGAACCAAACAAAACCCTAAATAGCTGCTTTTTGGAGAATAGCACATGCTCGTTTATTATTTTGTTTGCTGTCTTGGTCAGCTACATTTAGTGGGTAGAGAGATACCTTCAAGACCCCAGTCAGGGATGGGGAGAGGAATAATGAACTGGAAAAGAGAAAAGAGAACCCAAACAAATAATGTGCGAGAACAAGAAAAGCTGCAAAAATATGTCCCACAGAGTGTAAATGTACTTGCTGTAGTGAATGTCATTCCCTTCTGGCTTTTTTCACTGGATCTTTTAAAAATTTTCACGGTGTTTACTTGCTGGATTGCTGAGTATCCTTGACTTTCAGCATAGATGCTGGGATGTTCAGAATTTCTGAAAACCAGGCTGTCATGTTTATTAAACTGTAATGGTAAAATCTAAAAAGAAGATGCATGTAAGTGCAGCTGGAATTCACAGCTCAGTTTCAGTTACCATTTTGGCTTTTGCATATATAATAAACAAATCCTAAATATACCTAAATATCTATCATTTTAACTTTAATTCTTACCACAGGTTTAATTTTTTTTCTGTAACTCGAACAGTTAGCTGATAAACTATGGAAATAAACCAGAAACTATAAAAGTTAGGAAAACTTAAATAATTTTACTTTCAATGTATAGCACTCAAAATCTGCATGACAGTGTGAAACGAACAATCTTTCAGAAAATGCATCTCTCTGCTCCCCAGGGACTCTTTGTCTGGAAAGTCACTGAACCATAGAGGGTTTGTCATGACCTTATTTTTCTCAGGTTTTGTCCCTTTGACCTCAAGATACAATCAGAGAATTCTCTGGTGGCAATGTCCTCAACTTCACTTACTGGAAAACCCATGTAAAATAAATCCCCTTCTTATGAACTGGGCTTCAGTGACCTGTACTGGACTAGAATTCAGTTTCTGTCTTAGGTTCCTTTTAGTAGTCAGTATGAAGAATAAAACCTGCCTACAAGTGAAACCTTGTTGCTGAAACATAGGCAAACAAAATCAAATTTGCATCATTAAGTTAGTATTTTTTTTAAGAAGTATGTAATCTTAGAAACATGCAAGTAATAAGGAATTTTTTAAATCGTAAGTACTTCCTGGGACAGGGTTTCTTCTCAAGTACGGAGAGACCCCAGCTCATGGTTTTTACAATAACATGCATTACATAATGCCTTACCATTTCCAGCGTAAGCCTTTTTCTGCAAAATGCCTGAAACCAGCCAGGGCATGGAGTATGTTTAAGTTTCTTACAACCTGAGTTTTGTTCTTACACCAACTTTCCAGATTTGTTTTACCTCCCTGATCATTGATTTAAGTAGAAAACTTAAGGTTCTTTAAAATAGTATTTGCCACCGTAATCTTTGTCTGACTGTAGCATCCTGTTTTTAATCATTATGTTAAAGCATTTAAATGTGGGAACAAATGTATAAGGAGAATTCTTTCCTCTTCTTCATCTGAATATTAAACTGCTCATCTCTGTAACACAGAAAGAAGGAGAAAATATGCACGTATAGAGGTTGTGAGTACTTTTTGTGACAGTGATGAGGACCCAGGTACTTGTAGACGGTGACATAGGCTCATATAATAAAAAGAACGTCATGCATTACAAAATGTCCTATTTCAAGTGGAAAGCGAGGAACAATATAGAAGAGCTTACACTTTGTTCATGCTATAATCAGCACTTAATACCATTTTTGTGAGTTTGCCTGTCACTAGCTTCTCACACAGATTACTGCTTGCAAAGACTGGCAGAATGAAAATGCAGCCATACATGTCAACCGGCACCTGTCTTTACTTGATGGTAGTGTCTCTAACTTGCTTAGATCCGCTGTCTTGGTGAGCTTGCTTTATCAACTTAAACTTATGCTTAATGTCTATAAATGTCAGTGAAAATAGTAATATTAATTTCATTGTGTATATGCATATGTTATCTTTCCAGTGCCTTGTTCTTCTTTGTCATGCTTCGCTGAAGAAACTTGGTTATTACAGAATCATCCTGTTTTCCTTTTACTTTGAAGGAGTATCTGCTGCTGTCATGTTTGTTCTAGGGCCAGAACACTATTATCTGTTGGCATTTTATCTCACAACAAACATGTAAGTAGATACACTTCCCTCTTCATAGGCATGGTTTACATAATTCTAAGAGTGGACACTTCTTTTTAACAGCATGAAGATTTTGCCACTGCTTTTATGTTGCTTTTTTTTCTGTCTTGTTTCACTTCTCAGAAAAGTTGAAACTCCAGTTTGCAACTTTTTTTCAGCTTTCATTTTATTCTGCTTCAGCTTTTAATTTCTGCTTAAAAAAAAACCCTTAAAAATGAACAGTAAGGTTTGCAACCACGTACCTGCTTTAACATGACATTGAAGGAGTCAGAACCTCTTCTCATTCACATGGGCACAGAAGATCTCACAGGAGCTCTGCAGAGTCTGTCTGATAGGAAAGCTCAGACCTCATTTTGCATGAACACGTGTGTTGCACGGCAGAACAAACACGGGTACATAAGGTGTCTGTTAGGTCACCAGTGCTGTGACACATTTTCACTGGTACTGGCTAAGTATAATGCCAAAAAGTACTATTTCCACAGAAGTACATTATGATACATGGAAAACCTTATTTAAAAATAAAGACCTGTTTGTGTCAGAATATTGTTGCAGCAGTTTAGTTTTATTTCTTCATTTTCTATTTCATTGCTTGCTTTCTGCAAGTTCTTTCCTGCCCTCCTTTTCTTCATCTTCTTCCCGCCCCCTCCCCCATTTTCCTTCTTATTTTCAGTATTTCAGTCGCGGGCCACTGTAACACTGCATTGTGTGAACAATCAATGGAATTTCATTACCTGCATACTTTAAATGATGAAGATATATTTTGATTTCCCCAGGAAAAAAATTCTAAGGTACCTAAAGACTGTATGTTTAAAGTGCTAATCGTTCAAAGTCTCTTATAAGTAGAAGCTAATCACCTCCCAAATTTAATATGACATAGAAATTGTAGTATTTGAGTTTATGGTTTCACATAGGAGTTTGCTAAGAGTCAGTTTTCTGTGTGTGTTTAAATGCATATAAATAATATATATAATGTAAATACATATATGCATATGCATATGATTTTTTTTTACTATTCTAATTCTTCCACTTCAGAGTTTGTCTTCTACGTGGTCTTTCCAGTAATGCTCATGTCCTTTTCAGATTTCCAGAGGAAATTTTCAGTTTCTCTTTCTTCTAAGGTGTTTCTTTTCTCCATGTCATTTAAAATATGACATTCACTGGTAATTTCAAGCAAGTATATAAGACCTTTTGCATCAGTGTCCAGGAAAAAAAGGCAAAAACGCCCATCTTTTAGGTGTGCATAGTGATTTCTAATTCTCTGTCAAGAACAGATCTTATCATGCTTTTAGAGCTGCTGTTTAAACAGATAAATCACCATGTTTTAAAGAATGTATCAACTTTGTTTGTGGAAATGTCAGTGTTGGGGTGTATGCATTAGAATGTCAGTTATGATTTCATTATGAAAGTGTATGTAAGAACTATGAACATCTTAAATATTTTGTCTTTCTTTAGGGTAATTGTACAAGCTTCATTTAGTTTGTTCAATTTGCCTTTGGCAGACATTGTTGATGCTGATTTAATAAAGCACAAGCGGAGGTACGTCAGTCAACTTTCTTTATTCTTTAAATTTGCCATGTTATCTCTTAGCTAAGTTAGATTCTGTCAGAGTAAAGACAATAAATGATCTTGGATCCTTGACACACAGCTAGTTTTTGTAAGAGCAACTTAGCATGAGATAAGAACTTGGGTAAAGTTTCCTTTGGTTACTTCAGCAGAATAATTTAAACATAATGTTAGGTAATTCCTATTGTAATTATACTATAGTATAAGCCAAATCCTCAGGTTTTTGTGTGCTTTTGTTAGCTTCAGTTGAATTATTTTGTAAGCATATACATCTGTTGTCACTGAGGGGATTTCTGAATAGGCCTTTCTAACATGGAAAAAGCATTTAGAAAGCTTTGCCTGTGCTACTTAAAGTGCAAATTTCAAAGTCCAACTGGTTGCTGTTATCTCTCTAAAATAAAAAACTGATAAAACCTGCTGTGATGTAGCATATCAAAACTCATGGATCTTTTGGATTTTTATCAAACTGCAAATAACTTCCTGTTGGCTCCCTCAATGTTTATATAGTGCAGATTCAATCCTGGTCACTGTATTAAAGGACTTGGTCCTGAAAGATAAGAGCTGTTGCTTTCATGCAGAAAAAAAATGTCTTCTTTTCTGACCTCATGCATGTAAAGTTTTATGTTGTAATTAATTTTCCATGCACCGTTCAGTCTAACTTAACAATTACTCAGTATGCACAAAGCTGAAGTTCAGTGCAAGTCATTTCAGAATTGGGACCAAGCTGTATGTATACCCCAGAGGTTTATTTCCTGTCGTTTCCAAAGAAAATTAAATTTCATTATGATAGCTGGTCTGTTTGCTATAATGTGTGGACTGTAAAGCTAAGAGTCATGATAGTTACCATTTGCATATTAACAGGATTTTTAAAATTACTATTCTGATTCCTATACTGGTAAGTTTGTGTGGTGCATTTGTTTGTTTTTTCCCCCTAAATATTTTAGATCACCACTTTCCTCTATGGTCTTTGGTACCAATGCTTTATTTACCAAGCCTGCCCAATCTTTGGCTCCAATGCTTGTGGTTACAATACTAAAACAATTTGGATATGAGAACCTGAATAATGAAGTTGCTCAACCTGATCCAAGGTGAGTTCAAAAGGGATACTTTAAATCATAGAAATTAACATGAAATAATCCTGTCATGTAAAAAGGAAATTAATCTGCAATTAGTTTGCATAAACTGTGCTTCAAAAATATGAGTTCTTTAAAAATATTTTCCAGTTGTTTTTTATCTGCATAGTAATAGAAATGTTTTCTAGATTTATTTAAGAAAAAATAATTTATTAATCATTACACATGAAGATATCTACCTAATTTTGAAAAACAAAGGATACATTTTAGTAGTTTACCATCTCCTGTTTTTGTTTTTTTGAAAAAAAAAAGTTTGAGATCACCTAATGCCTCTTATTAAGATACATGATGCCCTGGCTTCTGTGTTTTATCTTGTAAGCCTACTTCCTTAAATATATAATCTTAATAGGGTTGCATTAAAGATACATTTTTGCTTGAGAGAAAGCAGTCTAATCATTGGAAGGAGGGAATTTGCCTCAAGTAGTATAATTTTGGCTTCGATACTACTTACCATTCTGATGCTAATGATTTCATTGAAGTCCCTGGGGACCTTAATACAGCGTAAAGCTGTGGTTGCTAGTTGGAAGTGCATGGGCTTTCTAAAAACAAATTAACAGGGAGTCAGTACACTGCAAGGGTCATTGACTGTTTATTCATGACCAACAGGAGGAAGTGGCAACATAAGGAATAACTGTAGTCAGGACCAAAAAGGCAAAAATCAGTCCTAATTAGGATTTGCTTGAGAGAACAACATGAATATCCTGAAAACTACACAGCTCTCCTATTTTTTAAGATTTCTACTCAAAATTTAGAAGACAGTTGTGTATGGACTTTTGTGGAGCTTGCTCTTGAAGGAGAAATGACTGATTATGTGTCACCTAAGGCTAGGAGAATGTTTCATAGTTGAGGAATTTTCTAAAAAAATGTATGAGGCAAAGCATGACATAAAAGCACAACAGGTGGTCTTCAGAAAAGGATTCTGACACAAGCAAAGAAGGGTTAAGTTTGAGGCTACGTATGAGAAGAGTTAATTTTCTTTTAATGCATTCTGTAGATAGCCGGTGAGATGATGTGAAGAGGACATGAACCTCATTATACTGTCAAAATAAGATGAGTGATTTTTTCAGAAGAGTGGTAGGTTGAACTGGATGTGGATATGAGAGGGATGAATGTATTCATCTTGATGATTCAGAGAAACTTCATGTAACTGATATTTGAAACATAAAAACTACAGTTCTGATCCCTTTCAATCAGTGTAATTATTCCTTTGTGGATGGATTTTAAATCACAATAGTTATAAATCTTTTCTTCCCCCAGTAAGTAGCCTCTGGACTATAGCAACAATAAATTTCTTGTATATAGAGTTGAAATACTTCAAATGCTCAATCTCTAAAACCTATCTGTTAACTTGAGTCATGCTGAAATTTGATTTATTTAACTAAGGCAAGGAACAGCATAAAGGTACAAAGCTGAGATCAGTTAATCAAAGAGCACCTGAAATATACTATATATTTCTCTTTCTCATCCCTTCAAAGCTGATTTCTTAAATACGAAGCAGTCTGCATGTGTTTTCTCTATATGTATGTGTAAATGTGCATGTCGCTTGCTTTGCAAATGGACTACAGTGTGGACATAGAGGCTACAAAGACCAGGCTGCTCAAGATTATTCCTAGGGAGTCAGTTTGCCCATGGTAATGTTCTCAGACCATTGACTGAGCTAAAATTACTTAAACATATTAAACCCTATCAAGTGATCTCAGATGTCAGCCATAGGCAGACAACTAAAATACACTTGCCTCAGGAAAAAGTATTTTCATAGCATCACAGAATGGTTTGGGTGGGAAGGGACCTAAAAGATCATCCAGTTCCAACCTCCCTGCCATGGGCAGGGACACCTTCCACTAGGCCAAGTTGCTCCAAGCCCCATCCAGCCTGGCCTGGGACACTTCCAGGGATGGGGCATCCACAGCTTCTCTGGGCAACCTGTGCCAGTGCTCCCCGCCCTCTCCGGGAAGAACTTCTTCCTGAGATCCAATCTAAACCTCCCCATTTCAATTTAAACCCATTACCCCTTGTCCTGTCACTACAGGCCCTTGTAAAAAGTCCCCCCCAGCTTCCTTGTAACCCCTTCAGGTACTGGAAGGTGCTATAAGGTTTCCCTGGAGCCTTCTCTTCTCCAGGCTGAACAAGCTCAACTCTCCCAGCCTGTCCCCATGGCAGAGGGGCTTCAGCCCTCAGACCATCTTCGTGGCCTCCTCTAGACTTGCTCTAACAGGTCCATGTCCTTTTTATTTTGGGGGCCCCGGTGCTGCACCCAGTACTGCAGATGGGGTCCTATGGGAGTGGAGTAGAGGGGGAGGATCCCCTCCCTCGATCTGCTGGCCACACTTCTCTGGATACAGCCCAGGATACAGTTGGCTTTCTGGGCTGCCAGCACACA
>NW_010248040.1:12905-16303 GCF_000690775.1 Eurypyga helias
TGCCATTTGTCCCTGGTCTCCACTTGGACGTTGAGCCATTGACCGCAACACTTTGAGTGCCACCATCCAGCCAATTCCTTATCCACCAAGTCGTCCACCCGTCAAACCCATGCTTCTCCAATTTAGAGACAAGCTGGTCATGAGGGACAATGTCAAATGCTTTGCACAAGTCCAGGTAGATGATGTCAGTTGCTCTTCCCTTATCCACCAATGCCACAATGCTGTCATAGAAGGCCACCAAATTTGTTAGGCACAATTTGCCCTTGGTGAAGCCATGTTGGCTGTCCTCATTCACCTCCTTATTTTGCATGTGCTTTAGCACAGTTTCCAATAGAATGTGCTCCATGATCTTGCCAGGCACAGAGGTGAGACTGACTGGCCTGTAGTTCCCTGCGTCTTCCTTGTTTTCCTTTTTCAAAATGAGGGTTATGTTTCCCCTTTTCCAGTCAGAGAGAATTTCACTGGACTGCCCCAACTTCTCAGATATGATTGCTAGTGGCTTAGCAATTTCACCCACCATTTCCCTCAGGACCCATGCATACATCTTGTCAGCTCCAATGGTCTTGTGCATCTTCAGGTTCCTCAGGTGGTCTTATCCCTGGTCTTCTCCTACATCAGGCAGTTCTTCATTCTCCCAGTCCCTGCCTTTGCCTTCCGTGACATGGGTGGTGTGGGTTGAGCACTTGCTGGTGAAGGCTGATGCAAAAAAGTCATTGAGTACCTCAGCCTTCTCCACATCCTGGGTAACCAGGTCTCCTGTTTCCTTCCAGAGGTGTCCCACTTTTTTGTTAGTCTTCCTTTTGTCACCTTTGTACATATAGAAGCTTTTCTTCTTGCCCTTGATGTCCCTGGCCAGATTTAACTCTATCAGGTTTTTAGCTTTTGTAGCCTGTGCCCTGGCTGCTCAGACAATTTCTCTGTAATCCTCGCAGGCTAACTGTCCTTGCCCATCCCCTGTAGGCTTCCTTTTTGTGTTTGAGTTTGTCCAGGAGCTCCGTGTTCATACATGCAGACCTCCTGGTGATTTTGCCTGATGTCCTCTTTGTTGGGATGCATCACTCCTGGGCTTTGAGGAAGTCATCCTTGAATATTAACCAGCTTTCTGGCAAACTTCTTCTCTCCAGGGCTTCATCCCATGGTACACTACCAAGCAGAGCCCTGAAGAGGCCAAAGTCTGCTCTCCTGAAGTCCAGGGTAGTGAGCTTGCTGTGCATCCTCTTTGCTTCCCTAAAGATCTTGAACTCCACCACTTCATGGTCGCTGCAGCCAAGGCTGCCTTTGAGCTTCATATTCCCCAACAGCCCCTCCCTGTTGGTGAGAACAAGGCCAAGCATGGCACCCCTCCTCATTGGCTTCTCTGTCACATGGAGAAGGATTTCTGTTTATTTGGGGACAAACAGAAATTGAATACAGGAGGTTGCTTAAAATATGCTCAAACAGTTTTGAAAAATAAAAGAATTAGACACATGTGAATCATATATAATGAAGTGTTATGACCCATGCCAGTAAAATCTCAGCTGTGTCCTTCCTCTTTCTCCAAAGCCAGCAATATCTATTAATTGTTCTGAAAAGCATTTACTTTATTAGGTGTAGTGGTAGTGAGTTGTGAAGATAGCACAGAGGACCCTTATTCTGCATTAACAAAATGTTTGGGCCATGAATAAATATGCCTTAAGAGTTTCCAGCAATATTGTTTCCTGGGAGAAGAGAGAAGATGCAGTCCAAAACCATAAACTATTTGGTGAATTCCATATTACACATTATTTCATGAATTGGAAGTCAAACCATAGCAACAGTGATGGAGCAGCTAATCCTGGAAACCATTTCCAGGCACATTAAGGACAATAAAATCATCAATAGTAGTCAGCACGGCTTCACCAAGGCGAAGTCGTGCTTGACGAACTTGATAAACTTCTACAATGAAATGACTAGGCTGCTAGACAAGGGAAGAGCAGTGGATACTGTCTACCTGGACTTCAGTAGGTACATGACACCATCTCCCTTAAGATCCTCGTAGGCAAGCTGTTGATATATGGGCTGGATGAGCAGACAGTGAGAGGGGTTGAAAACTGTCTCACTAACCAGGCTGGAGGGTGTTGATCAGTGGCATGAAGACTAGTTGGAGGCCAGTAACTAGTGGTATACCTTAGGGGTCTATACTGGGTCCAGTCCTGTTTAATAGCTTCATTAATAATCTGGATGACGGGGCAGGATGGGTCAGGATATACCCTCAGGGAGTTTGGTAATGACACAAAACTGGGAGGTACAGCTGATACATAAGAGGGTCATGCAGCCATTCAGGAGGATCTGGACAGGCTGGAGAAATGGGCTGCCAGGAACCTCATGAAACTCAGTAAGAAGTGCAAAGTCCTGAGGAGGAACAGCCCCATGCACCAGTATATGCTGGGGCCACCCAGCTAGAAAGCAGCTTGGCAGAAAAGGACCTGGGGATGGACACCAAACTGAACATTATCCAGCAATGTGCTCTCGTGGCAAAGGCGGCAAACGGTATCTTGGGTTGCATCAGAAAACGTATTGCAGGTCAAAGGAGGTGATCCTTCCCCTCTGCTCAGCACTGGTGGGGCCACATCTGGAGTGCTGTGTCCAGTTCTGGGCTCCTCAGTACAAGAGAAATGTGGACACACTGGAGAGAACCCAACAAAGGACCACAAAGGTTAAGTAATGGGAGCATCTTTCCTATGAAGAAACGCTGAGAGAATTGGGACTGTTCAGCCTGGAGAAGAGAAGGCTCAGGGGGAATCTTAATGTATGTAAATACCTTAAGGAAGGTTGCAAAGAGGATGGATTCAGGCTCTCTCCAGTGGTGCCCAGTGACAGGACCAGAGGCAATGGGCATAAACTGAAACACAGGAGGTTCCCTCTGAATTATCAGGAAACACTTTTTATTGTGAGGGCAACTGTGCAGTAGAACAGATTGCTCAGGGAGGTTGTGGACTCTCCATCCTTAGAAATATTTGAAAACCATCTAGACAGTCCTGGGCAACTGGCTCTATGCGGCCCTACTTGAGTAGGGGATTGGAGCACATGACCTCCAGAGATCACTTCCAATCTCAACCATTCTATGATTCTGATTCTGTGAATGAAGTTCCAGTGTTTAATGATAGTGAAAATATGGGTATGTTACAGTTATAGAGAGGCAGTTGCTTTTTACATACAGATACTGTCACATTAGTGTGCTTCCACAGTTATTTCCCAGATCTTCTTACAAAGCAAAAGAATCTTAGTTAGATATATCTTATTATCTGTGTTTAGTTTGGAGGTATTGTTGTATGTTTTTTATATTAATGTCCTGTGGAGTAAATGGAGAAAAGTATTAGCAGACCATCAGTGGTCTTCAGTAACGTTCAGATGTCTCCCTGTGCTGGTTTTAGTCAGGA
>NW_010248041.1:0-1530 GCF_000690775.1 Eurypyga helias
TTGGTGGGGACATAGCTGTTATTTTTGTTGATCACATCCATCCCTTTACCTTCCTTTGTTCTATGGCAAACCTGAATTTCAGAAGGATTTGGATGATCATCTTCCCTTTCTCAAAAACTTTGTTGTGTGGCATGATACAATGATGCCATCAATGTACTGCAGATGCTCTGGAGCTGCACCCTGTTCCAGTGTGATCTGGATCAGTCCATGGCAGATGGTAGGACTGTGCTTCCACCCCTGGGGCAGTCAATTCCAGGTGTACTGGATGCCCCTCTCAGTGAAAACAAACTGTCCACTAGAGCTCTATACTCCTGTGGCTCTGATGTGCCAGGCCATTGAATCCACACAGCCCAGTCAACACGGTTGTCCCTTCCACTTGGCTGGAGCCAGGGCCCCTCTAAAACTGAGATGCTTCACTCATGTCTTGGAGGAATGGATTATTATCCAAGTCAGGTCCTCCATCCAATTCTGATATGGGAGGAGCAATTTTTCTGGAATTATCCCCACTGGTGAATTTTTCCCTTTCAATTCACCTACTCGTTCCTCTAAGTGTGAGGTAGGTTTTCCATCCTACCTCCTCATGTCCACTCCATGGTCACATAAGTAAGAGGGTATGCTGTGATGGATACCTTCTGTATTCCCATCTTTGAGCATAGGAACGCTTACACCTAATAGCCGAGATACTGGCACATGCAGGTGGGGAGCGGAACATCTCCTCTCTGCATTGCTCAGTCTCCTTGTACAGTCTATCTACAACTGAGACACAGGCCTGTATGTGGGAAGAAACACTTTCTTCATATTCCTGCAAGTGGCGAATTATCTCATCCACTGTTGTTGCCTCATCATCTTTCCACGTTATTATTGCAAGTACCCTGACATACGAGGATGGTGCACTCTGCATTAATTTCTGCCACATGGGTCTTTTGCATTGAACTTTATCTGCATCTGTGGGTAAACGTGCATTGTTCGGGTCACGATAAACTCTCTCTAGCACAACTAGTTCCCTCAGGTACTGGATACCTTCTCCATGGTGGTCCATTTGCGTGGCTGATGTGGTACACTTTCCTTGAAAGGATACCTTTCCTTCATGCTTGTCAGGAGTCATCTCCAGAGGCTTACATTTTGTGTTCTTCCAATTGCTTTGTCAATGCCCCCTTCTCCAACAAGTGACCCCAACTGCTTCGCTTCTCTGCCCTCTAACTCTATGCTACTGGCCCTGTCATCCCAGCAGCAGAGCATAGGTTCACCTGGACAATCGTTGAAGTCTCTACGGATAACCTGTAGGTCCCTCAGGAATAAAGATCGAGTGGTCAGTACTGCTTCATCCTCAGTGTATGACTCTCAGGATGGCCCTGCGACCTTGTCATCCTCTACCAGACGGATTGATTTGAGTATCCATTTCTTTTTCTGTATGGGGGCCACTGACACTGGTGATGGTTGACAATGACAATGACACTATCATTGTCAGTGTCATTGTATCATAGAATCATGATTTTATGATTCTATGAAAGCAGGGAGGTTTAGGTTAGA
>NW_010248041.1:1700-2365 GCF_000690775.1 Eurypyga helias
CCCCTTCCAACCCAAACCATTCTATGATTCTATGATTCTATGATTCTATGATTCTATGATTCTATGACACTGGCACTCTGGGGTTTGTGGAACAGGAGATGCTGTGGGGAGTGGAGTTGCTGTAGCAGGAAGAGATATGGCTGCAGTGGGAGGCGATGTAGCTGCAGTGGGAGGCGACGTGGCCACAGTGGGAGGTGACGTAGCCATGGTTGCAGCATTAGGGCAATTTAGGTGGCTGCACAGAGCCTGCCTCTTCCCCAAGCACTGGTAGCAGACGGGGCAGAATTCCCTGTGCTGGATTCAGTCAGGAAAGAGTTAACTCTCTTTACTGTGGCTGCTAGGAAGCTGTTTTCCTGGATGCAGAGAGCAGCACTGATAAGGTCTCAGCTGGCACTGGGGAATGCCTGCACTGAATTCAAGGTCTTTCTCTGCTTCTGATACTGCAGCTGCGTTCCCAGCTCTCGCTCTCTCGCTACAGGCAGTGTAGGGGACACACAGTTCAGAAAGCTGACCCAAACTGATCAAGGAAGTATTTGATTCCATAGTACGTCATGCTGGGGGCAGAGGCGAGGGGGTGGTCTGGGAGCCATTACTCTTTCTTATCTTTTGCTCTTTCACTCCTGTACACCTGCTGGCACTTTCCCTTACTCCTGCATTAGCTGCTT
>NW_010248042.1:0-10386 GCF_000690775.1 Eurypyga helias
GGCAAGGCCGGGAAGAAGCAAGCCCTGAAGGGTCCAGCGCTCCAACAGATCCCTTCGTCTACGAAAATGAACCTTTTCTCTCTCGTTTTGTTTTGTTTTAGTAAGTTTTTGTTAGGTTGTTTTGTTTGGGCGTTTGGTTTTGTTGTTTGGGGTAATTTTTGTGGGAGGGAGTGTGGGTGTGTGGGCTTTTTTCTCTCTTAAACATTTAGTTCAGTTATTCCTCAGATACCCGCGATATCATCTTGGTGTCTGCTGTCAGAGGGTGCTCCAGCCTCTCACGATGTGCTGTATAAATACATCTCAAGTAGGATCATACAATACCACGTTTATTAATCAGATTATAGAAATGTTGAGGAGGAAGATGATGAAACAGATTGGTTGGCAGCAACCCTGTATCTGATGGCAGAGCGCTTCCTTCCCTGCAGGACAGCTCAGCTCTCAGGTTGTGGTCTGGGTGAGCTGGTGTACAGGGAGCGGGTTCTCTGTGCCCGGCCACCTTTGGGCTCTGGCACTGATCGCCAGCCAGGGTCGGGCTCTTGGTGGGCAGCGAGGGGCTGGGGAGACCAAGAAGAGTGATGAGGGTCGTGATGGTCCCGCTTTGGGAGAACCTGAGTGATGGCAACTCTCTGCAGCTTTCCCGGGGAATAAGTTTCTGTCTGAAAACCCCAAAGGGTTGGGGTTTTTTCCCCCCTACTGTTTGTATCTCCTACCACTCCCCAACCATTTATCTCTTGGATTGAGCTTACACCAGGAGCATCTAGCGTACTTGGAAAAGCCTGTGTGCACAGGTCTGGTTTGTGCTTTGTTCCATTGCTGCGTGAGGTTTCCCTCTGGGGGAAGGTGGCCCATGCAAACCTTGATTCCAAAATCCAGGGAGCATTGCCAGCTGCTAATGGTTAGAGCCTTTTAAAGGCCTCTTCAGTTCTGGGAGATGTTGGCGTTTCATCAGCCCCACTAACAAAAGCTGATGGTTTACCTTGGTGATTTTGGCTGAGAGAAGCAGCTTAAGTTCTTCTTTCATTTGTGCTTCTTCCTACTTTTCCGGTGCGTGGGAGAGTGGGATGCTGAAGAGCAAGACCTAGGAAAAACCATTCAGGGTTTAACAACGAAGATCAGGCTTCTGTTGTCTGGTTGCCGGCAATTACGAGACTGGTTTTCCTGAGTCAGGCAGTCCCTTTCAGTCCCGTGAACCTGCTAAGTCAGGCTTGGGGGAAAAAAAGGGGTCTGAAGTCAGTTAATAAGCCCTATTCATTCCCCTGGACCCTCTGCCATTGGGAACGATCAGTTTTGTGTTTTAGGGATGTTTCTGGTAACCGGAGCGGCTTCGAGCCCCAGCAGAATGTGGGGCTGGGGCTGCCTCCGCGTTTTTCAGGAACTCGCTGACTCCCAGCTACTGCAGTGGATGAACAGGGAGCTGCTGGGGCTGCGGGAGGGCGACTTTGAACCCTGCTTATCAATGGCCATAAAAGAGTAGAATAGACCGCCAATCCTTGGACGCTGACCATCAGCCTCTTCCCTCTCTGCCCCACAGCCAGAGCAGAGGAGGGGTGTCCTTGCTCACTGCTGGCTCCTCTCCCCAGAGCCAGCCCCAGCTTGGGGGCTTTGGGACACGTGGCTCTTTCTCCTGTGGCTCCCATGTGCCTTGAGCCGCATCGCAGGGAGAAGGTTGTGAAATTCTGGGCTCAGACCTGACTTTCCTAGCTGTTGGTGTGGCCGTGTCACTGGATGCTTGCTTCCAAAATAAGCTCGGAGAACATTGAGCAGGGGTTTCTCCTGGGGTGCGCTCTGTGTCATGGCATTTTGGGGCCTGTTCCTGTCCAAAGAGAGACAGTTGTCTCTGGTGTGCCCTTTGTACTTGGAAATTGGGAAAGATGGCCAGAACTGTCTGCAGCTGAGTGTGTCTTGTCCGGAGAGCACCTGGTGACCAAATCTAGATGGCAGCGACGGTGTTCTCTCTGCTGCAGAGCGCTGGCTGTGCCTGGGGCGGGTCGGGTGGGCGTCCTGCCCCTGCTCCCTGTAACACTGCAGCTTCCCCCTGCTTGAGACAGACCTGCTCATCTGTGCCGGGCTGATAGTGCAGGTATTTGTCTTGGGTGCAACACTTAAAAAGGTAAGAAAATCATTAAAAGAGACACTCCTTGCTGTGGGCAGTGCAAGCGCACAAGGATATGCTGGGGATAACGCTTCCTTCGGCTCATCCACTTCTCGTGCACAACCTGACCCATGGCTGTCTTGGCGTGGGTCAAAGCCTGATGCCGCCAAGGCTGCGCGGAGCTCGGCCATACCATACGCAGTCACGTGTGTACCGTACCTTTGGGGATGCAGTGCTGGCATGTTCTCGGATAACCTTCCCGGCTCTGCTCGTCAGACGTGGTGGCAGCACTAGGCTGCCTTGGGGCCGCTCCGAAGCATGAGGACTCGGTTTCTTGCTCTGGAGCGTTGCCTTGTTCCAGCCATGTGCGGGTATGAGGTCTCTGATGGCTCGGGGAGGGATGTGGCCCTGCCGCCCCGTGGGAGCCGTCCCTGCAGGAGGGTGATGCGCAGCCACCGTCCCCTATGAACGGCGCGAGGAGCCTTGTACCGAGGTAGTGGAGGCTGAGTGGGTGGTGCTGGGAGGAACAGGAGCATCCTCCTCCTCATTCAGAAGTGTGAATGCTTCTCTAGAAAGCACAGATACTGCTTGCAGCGGTGCAGTGGGTTGCTCTTGTAGCCTCCCACATCTCTTTTTTAGAGGTTCAAACCTTGAGGTGTATGGCAGATCCGTCTCCAAAAGGTACGTGTGAGTGTTGTCAGGTTTGAGGGTAATACCGTACCTCTTCTACCTCGCATCCCTCTTGATCTGTGGTCTCGCCTTATGCTTCTAATTAGCGTTCACGGTGAGTTTATGATGAGACGTTGGCTCCTGGCAGCCCGCTTTCACAGGGCTGGTATTTGGGGAGCATGGTTCAGGCTTTTTGCACTGGTTGGCATTTGTCTTATCTCTTGTTGAATTTTGATCTCTATTAACATTTTCCTGCCATGTGTATTTAACAATTGACAAATGTCAGCTGTTTTTCACTCTATTGATCTCAATAAATGAACTTTTATCAGCACATTAAAAGGTGATAATTTAATAATCCTGGGCAAAGTCACTGCTAAGGGGTTTTAAATTATGCAATTTTAGCAGCTGCCTGAGTTGTCTATTAACATCTGCTGGAAACCATCAAAATAAAAGGGGAGGTCGTTGTTACTTTTACCATGGTGTTAGGGCTGACTTTATTCACTCACATTTTTAAAAAGACCCTAAAACCTCCTAATACAGAAATACTGTCAAATGCATTAGCTTGGATGGTACTTCTTATTCCACCTAATAGGCAAACCCAGCAGTTAACTGCTCTGCCATGGTCCGCTGAGCAAACCACAGAGTGACAGAGAAATTCTGTTGGGTTGACTGTGGCTGAAAACACTTGAATGTTTGGTTAACTTTTTCCTCTTAATTTCACTAAATTGAAAATAATCAGACTGGATCTTTGAACGGAACGTGTTTGTTTGAAGTACCTCATTTTGTGTTTGAATTTAATTTTTAAAGCTTACTGAGTTTCAAAGAAAACATTACAGTATTTTCAGAAAAGTCAAGCCAGAGCCCTTAAAACTTCCCCCTTTTTTTTTATTTAACCAAACCAACTTGCTGACATCTGCACTAATGAGTTGTGTGCCCTGCTTGAGCTGAAACATTTTTTGCATAGAAATGGAAAGTGCTCAGTTTGCTCCGACAGCCTTCCTGGGTGTTGTCAGTGCTGAGGACGCACAATTTATGGCTGGTTATGTCTTTTGAACTCATCCCTCTGGCTTTGGACTGCTCTTCAGTAAAGCTCAGAGACTGGATTGAGTTGGTGATGGTGTTTTGATGCAGTGGCCAGTGACTCGCTCCTGGCTGCAGCATGTGGACGTGTGCTGAAGGGTGGCTGCGCAGGGTGGTCCTGAGGGTCCTCGTTGCAGCTGGGGCAAGAGCAGAGCTCCTGCCCCAGGAAAGCGTTTGAGAACTCTACTGCTTTCTCATTCTTCATCAGAGCAAACGTTGCCACATCCAGGTTTGCCATGAAAAAGGAAGGCATGGCTGGTTCCGACATGGCTGAAGGATCCTCTCTGGAGCTGGTGCAGCCTGTGGTGCCATTGGGGACCTGGACCAAGTGTCAAGATCCTTTTTTAATCTCCCCCTCCAAATAAACTGGAGGGCTTGGGGTGGGAGACCACATGTGTGTGGACCGCTGGGTGCCGAGGAGGTGCTGGGCTCCTGCGTTCACCTGATTTCTTCTTGCATCGTCTCCTGGAGCCACAGTTCAGAGAAAACTTTCATCTTTATCTGTGTACTTTCCTTGACTTAAAGCAAGGTCACGTCACCCGCTTGTATCTGGAAAAGTCTTATGCTTTGTTTACCCAAAACAAACACGCGGGAAGAGAGCTGCAGAGTAATCTGCAGCCAGCAGCCTCCCATGGACCTGGAAACCCGCGGGGTTTGGGAGCGAGGCGTCTAGGACAGCTGAGCTGCTCGGTTGTGCCTCTGCTGATTGCATCCTTATCTGGGGCCAGCTCTGGGTGGGCACCCTTGTAGACAGACCTTTACTTCTTCACCTGAGTGTCCCTCCGTAATCTGAATAACCTAGATTAGCTCCCAGCTGCCGAAAGCAGCCCCCCCGAGCACTGCTCTTGAGGAAACCCACAAAGTTTTGGGTTGAGTAGCACTGCAGGAGAGTTTCTTAGAAGTTAGTTTAGGTCCCTCCAGACCCAAGGAAATGCATGGCAGTGGAGAAAGAGTCTGTTGCTGGTGTTGGAGAGGAACCTTGCTGCTTTACAAGCATCTCGCCTGCAGCAGCAGCAGCAGGAGGTGGCTTGCGTGGGTGAAGGACACCACTGAACTTCTTTCTCCTTGATGGAAGTGTCACGGTGGGATGTTCTTGCAGGAAATGCTTGAGAAATGTTTGGGGTGAGAAGACCCCAGTGGGTCCAGGTTGCTTGGTTTTATGTGCAGCATGAGTGAGCTTCATGCTGTAACTCACATGGACAGAAGGTCACGAGGGCTGTTAGAACCTCAAGGAATGGAGCTTGGATGGTTTTGAAACAGAAATCAGAGCTCAGGAGTGGAAAACATGCCAGGCGTCCACATCTGGCAATGCAGATCATGTCCATAGTCTGTTATTTTATCTGGTGCTTCTCAGGACACTTAGTCCTCATAAGCAGAATTGTGTAACTCGAGGTGGGGGGAAAGATCAGGTTTTGCCCTTTTAAAATCTCTGTCCCTGTAGGTTCAGATCATGTCTTGAAGGTAGGAGAAGGGACAGGGATATCCTTTTACAACCTACTAGCAGGGGCATCAGTGGGGATATTCATGAGCGGGAGGAGGTGGGGATGGGAGTGAGCTCATGGGCATCAGTGCTCACCCCAGGGATGGGCATTGCCAGCACCATGCCAGGAGCCAGGTCAGCAGCACTGAGCTCCCATCAGCTGCTCGCAGATGCTTCAGAGGAGAGCAAAAGGACCTAGAGGTGGACAATTAGGCATTGCCTTGCTTGTAGAGACTGCCTACTAATTTTTCTTTCAGCTCCTCATCGTTACTGTTTGATACGTACCCTGATGTCAGAGGGTTTCTGGGTTTTAATTAGTTACCCTGGACAAAATAGTTATCCGTGCAAATACCTAGTCCTCTGCTGAATCCTATTCAGTTCTTACCCTTGTCATCCTGCGTCAATCATCTGCACAGGAAAATTTGCACAATGTTATAACTAACAAGAACTTTGTGTATTAAGTTGCTGCTCTACAGTTTAAATAAATAAATATGCATTTTGCAGGCTATTCTGTTGCTTAAAAGAAAACAGATCTGGAAATGTGAAGATCTAGCTGAATCATTTTACAGCTAATATTTTCCTTCCCAGTTTGACTTCCAAATTACATTTGTCATGATCCTCCAAAAGCCCAGCTGCCTAATGGGAAAAGCTTGCTTTTGCTTTCCTGGGGCTTTCTCCAAAATCCGTTACTTCAGCATTAATCAGACAACGGGGTTTAAGAGTGAAGATTTCTGAGTTACTGTCCCATTTTTAATGAATCAAGATGGGTTTTATTTTGTAAATTGGTGGTTAGCTCTACAGGGCACCTCTGGTTTGTTTTATTTTTTCCAGCACCTTGTACCATGGGACTGGCTCCGTGTGTAGGATTAGGAAACCTGGGTGCTCTGATAATATCAAGTAATTAACAATATGTCAGAAGGTGATTCTTGGAAGTGAGGTCAAAGTTTTTGTATGACTCTTTGCAAGTGAATTGATGCTTGGGTGTATGTGAATTCAAGAAGGAGCAAGCTGGAAAATTAAGGTGTTGGGTGTTGGTTTTTAGTCTTTCCAAACTCCAAACCATGCAAACTGTATAAGGATAGGGTGGTTCTTGGAGATTACTGGAAACAGAATGGATTTAGTGAGCTGCAGCAGACATAAGAAAATATTTAGACAACAGATACTGAAAAATAAACTTTAATGGTGATATTTTTAAAATGTTTTTGTGCTTCCTTGTCCTGACTTTGACCCTGTATCAGTTGTGTTTATACCTGTGTTAGCACTGGCAGCTTATCTCTAAACTTTTGCTGCAGCCCTACGAGTACCTCATGGATTTCTCTTTGCCCTCTTGCAGGTTGAACTTCATGTCCACCTGGATGGAGCCATTAGACCAGAAACTATCTTGCACTTCGGCAGGTGAGTTACGAAGGGGGGAAAGCTATGGGAGCTGCAGTCCAAAAGCATCATTCCTTCTGCTTGTCCAGTTCTCTGACAGAAGAGCTTGTGCTGGCAGCCTGGGAAGCTCTCTCCTATGCTGTGCAGGCAGCAAACCTGGTGGGTGCTGGTCTCATTTCCGCATGGACTGGTCCTCCGGCTGCACCGTGCGAGGATACTGAGCACTTCCCAGAGTGCAGTCCTGCACTGTAGCAGGAGGGTGACCAAGGTGGTCATCGGTCCTGGGAGATGGACAAGCTGAGAAGAGACACCATGAGAAAAGCACGGAAGCTGTCTCATAAACAGAGCTGTCTGCCTTTGAAGTGTGCCCAGGAAGCGACAAAGTTGGTGTATTTGCATTTCTTTTTCCACATTCCTAATTGCAAAAGCAAGAAGAATGAAAGCGACTGGGAGCATCGTGGTGGTGGGGGGGCTGTACCACAGGCTTGGGAGGAAGAACCAGCTCGGGTGCTGGTCCTTTGCCCTGCTGCTCTGTGCCTCTTAGCCCCAGGCTGCCTGCCTGGTGCCAGCAGGCAAGGAGTCGTGCCCCTCTGAGCATCACCCGGGAAAGTGCCTGGCAGTGACTTAGGCTGTTTCGACATCCGGGCCCCGGCACATCTTCTGGCTCCCGTGTGGCTTGTGTGGGAAGCACGGGGGTGAATGATTCACTGGTGTAAGGACCTGGCTCCACGGGTCTAAGCAAAATACGAGTTCTTCCAGCTGTCACTATTCAAAAAGCTGATGAATGCTAGCAGATACCCTCCGGTCGAGGAAGTGGCAGGCTTAAAGATCTTGGGAAAACAGCTCTTAGGCACAACTTGGGGGAGGAAATCAGTTCTGAGGAGGGTGGGAAGTGGTTCTGGCATCTGTGAGCACAGCAGACTCCAAGGCAATGTGATCTTAGGGGGAAATACTCTCTAAAGCAGCTTTTGCTGGAGGGAGCAGCCGTACATTTTGCAGTGCAGTCAGAGTGAAGAAGGGGGATCAGAGATGTCCATCTCATTTGTTGCAGGACCTCATCATGGGGAGCTGAGGTTCCTGCTGGCTCTGCCTGTGCCACTGGTGGGCTGCAGGGCTGGGATACAAGTCCCGATGGACAGAAGGGTGCTGAATCCCTGGGGCTCTTCTGGGTCCCTCTGCCAGCAAGGGACAAGTGACAATGTAGTCCCCAGAACGGTTGTAGGAGCCCAGAGGCCCAGGAGACACCAGCCGTCTGAAGATCCTTGTGCTTTCAGTCTTGCTTGGCGCAGAAACCTTCGTTGCCTGAGTGTGTGCTGAGTTCCCTCTTATTTTTAAACAGCTCTGGCATCCTGTGGAGCTGCCAGCCCTCGGGCGCTGCGCTTGGCTGGGGTGGAGCAAGGCTGTGCTATTCATGGGCTCTAAAACTAGTGCACACACAAATGTAAAAGCAACGGGGCAGCGTAGGAGACTGTAAGGGACTGCCCTAATAACCTCACCCTGGACACAGAAAGCTGCTTGTGGTCTATTTTTAAAGGTAAAGAGCTGGAAATAAATTTGCCAGGTGGTGGCTGACCATGTACAAATAGCCCAAAGCTACTGGGATGTCCAAGCCCCCTTGGTCAGTGGCTGAACTCATCCATTTTTAGGAACTTTGGCTCCAATTCTCTCATGTCTGGGTCAGGCTTTGCATCCCCCCTGCGCAGCCAAAGGGTTTAGAGCTGTTGCAGACCCCTCACAGGGCTGCTGGGGCTGGGTGTCCCTGGGAGGGGTGCCCTCTCTGCCGTGGGCCAGTGTGTGTGGGGCTGCCCGTGGCTGGAGGTAGCTCAGCAGGACACTGCAGTGCCAGCCGGCACGAGCACCTTCCCCTAGGTCAGGCTTTGCTCCCAGCTGCCAAGCGGGATGGATGGGGCAGCAGCACCTCCCAAAGCCACACTGGCAAGATCCAGCAGATCCCCTCAGACCTGACTCCAGCGTCTCTGTGATGCGGATGATCCCAAAGCACTGTCGCTGCTGGCTGCGCAGAGGCAATCCTTCAGGAAGGAGGTAGAGAAGGTCAGGAAAAGGCTTTGCTGTAGGAGACTTTTTCTGGGCAGGTGGAGGAAGGTGCAGGCGGATTCCTGGAGCAGAGACCGATGTGTCAGTGCCATGGAAAGGGCAAGGCAGGGAGGAAAACCGATGCCTTGGCAGTGATGAACGTCCCCTGCCAAGAGCCAGCAACTTAATCTGTGCAGATGGCATGTGAAGGCTGACATGGGGCTGGTTTCCTTCCTGCTTGGACAGGGAACGGGCAGTGTTTACTGGGCCCAGGAGCAGGGTCATTTGGGCTGTTTCCTTGTGGGTTTTTCACCGCGATGGCTGCTGGCATCGGGGCACTAAAGCTGTCTGTGGTGGTTTGTCTCTATTAGCAGAGAGATCCGTCAATCGGCTGTAATTCTTTGTGGCAGGAAAGAGGATTAAAAACAAATATCTAGTTATTATTCCTAATTTATGTTGGCATTCATGGGCAGAGTGACAGCTTGTAGGATGGGGGTGACAAAGCCTGCCTGGAAACCATCAGCATCCTCGGGTCACAGCCTGGCTGTCGCCCCACTGGAGACACCTCTGCCCACCCATGACTCCAGGGACAAATGTCGTCTTCCCTCTTTTGGTGGGCTTTATAGTCTCCCTTTGGTGAGAGCAGTAGTTAGGACTGCCATTTGCTCCTGCGTGGGAGATATCCCCATCAGAGAAGATGCCACCACGTTGTTGGGCTTGGGAACCAGCTTGCTTGCAGGCGCTGTCGGCATTGAACCCACGAGCCATGACACTTCTTGCCTGATCCTGGGCCTGGGAGTGGCTCCATGACTTTTCAAGTCTTTGAGCTTTCCTAAGTGGAAATCAGCTTTTCTAAAGAATGTTGGCAATTCTGCTGCTAGGATTAGGAGGTGCCAAGAAATAATCCAGAGCCCCTTTAGATGAACTCCTCCTCAAGCTTAAAATGTGCTCTGGCTGTGTTCCTAGGGTCAGTCTAGGTTTGTATTTCGATTTGTTTGTGTTTTGCCTGTATTTTGGATTGCCTTTTTCCCTGCTGAGATTCAGGGTTGCATGTGAGGAGCTTTTGGAAGGACAGCATGTGCCCTATCTTTTCTGCGGAGAAACGGCGTTCGACGCTGCCAGCTCGGGACGCGATTTCTGTACGAAATGGATTGACTAAAGATGTGATAGCCTTCCCCGTCAGTAACGCGTAGCTTGGTTTTCAGGAAAAGAGGGGTTCCTCTCCCTGGCAGCACTGTTGATGACCTCCTGAAGCACGTCAGCTACAAAACACCACTGACACTCACCCAGTTTCTAGAGAAATTTAATCACTACATGCCTGCCATTGCGTAAGTACCTCATTTTTTGCTTCTTCCCCCTCAACCCATGGCAGGACTCCTTGGCTAACGTTGGTCAGCCTTGGAGGTCACCTTGCCCGTCCCCATTGTGCCCCGAGGGTGACGAGTCCTGGTGATGGGTCCCTGCAGGGGTGACCGTGAGGCGGTGCGGAGGATCGCCTACGAGCTTGTGGAAACGAAAGCCAAGGAAGGAGTCATCTACGTGGAGGTCCGGTACAGCCCTCACCTCCTGGCCAACTGCCGCGTGCATCCCATCCCCTGGGGCCAAACCGAGTGAGTGATCCCACTGTGCCGGGGAGCCAGTGGCTAAACCGTTGGGG
>NW_010248042.1:10417-39333 GCF_000690775.1 Eurypyga helias
AGTGTGTGATCAAAGTCTGGTGTAACCAAACCTCCCCTCTCCTCCAACACAGCGAGCCTCGGCACTCTTCCACCTCTCTTCCCCGTTGATAGCATTATTCCTCTTTTAACACCTGTGCTGCTTTTAATGCCCCTCATTTTGGGCACCTAATTCTGCATGTGCGGAGAAGCTGTGCTTAGACTTCCAGCTGAAGCCACTCTATGTGTGAAGGAAAGCAGCGTTCAGATACGGATTGCTGCCCGCAAAATATGAATTTGAGCTGGCAGAGACGGTGGGCAATGTTGGAAGGGGCTGGGGATCCGTTCCCTTCTTTACATGCCAACCCCTCTGTGATGTGTGCCCCTGATTAAATCAGTGCTGGGCTCTGTGGCCCCTTGCAAAATGTGCTGTGGTGGGTGTTGAGCCCCTGGTGCTTGCCCCTGCCTGGCTGCAGGCAGCTGTGTGCCCTGATGAGATGCTCTGGCACGGAGCGGGTTCCTCTGCTCAGGAAGGATTGGCATCCAGTTCCCCGAGGCTTCTGTAAATGTTACTATCATCTTTGCATGCTTTTGGGCCTGACACCTGGTAAATCTGGGCATGGCGTGAGTGTCAGAGGTGCTCTTCAGCTCTGGGCGGTCTCGTCGGGCTCCTCCGGATATTAAGGCGAGTGGGACCATGAGCAGCCTGGTATGGGGTGTCCTGTGGGGATGCTGGACTGGACCTGTGGCTCCTGCCTGCCGCCCTGGGTGGTGTCCGGCCTCCTACTGACGTCTTATCTTCCCTGCAGGGGAGACCTCACTCCAGATGAAGTCGTTAACCTCGTAAATCAGGGACTACAGGATGGAGAAAGGGATTTCCGCATCAAAGCCAGGTCTATTCTATGCTGCATGCGCCATATGCCAAGTAATGTATTGCAGCCCCCCTGCTGCTCTGCTCCCCTTCCCTGACGCGTGGCGGGGGGGGACATCCCCAGGGTTCAGGGCCCCGCAGAGATGCGGGGAGAGCCCTGGTCCTGTGGCCCTGGGTCTGATGAGGGACCAGACAGTGCTGAGTAGTTTTTTTCTCAGTGGGGATCCTCTGCTCCCTTGACTATGGGGAAAAGGTCTGCTGGATGCAAGAGTTGGGGGTCTGTGGGTACAACCAGTATCTGAAAGGTCTCTGGAGAGTCAAAACAGGCACTTCTGTCCTCTTCTGGATTTCTGCTGATACCTCATTCCCTGCTCGAGGGCCAGTTGGAGCCACTGCCAAAGGGAGCAGCCACGTCTGCCGTGACCGTCCGGTGGGTTTGAGAGCAAATGGTCACAGGAGGAGGAGGACCAGGTGTGAGGTCTCACACTTCATACGGACCCAGATGTGAAAATTTCTTTGCCCGCAGTCATGCTGCTTCATTAGTCCGGGCATGGGTCTGCTGGCTGCAGGCTCTAAAAACACAGGGAAAATATACTTTTGTCAGACATACAAAGTTTTTTATAAAATCATCAGCTCTGAACTTTGTGGGTGACAGGTGCTGTGAGCCAGAATAGGGAAAAACCCCTCAATTTCCAGTGTTTATTGGGCTGCTGAGTTCTGTGTCTTCCTCTAGGAGAAGATGCAGTCAGCACAAGGTTCTATGACAGTAGCTGTCTTACATCAAGACTTTGTTACTTCCTATCTCACAACAGTTCTGTGTAGGCTTTGTAGGGTAGATGGTGGAGAGATTTTTGCTGACACATACACAGCTAATTTCTGCCTAGAAATGTGAAAAATTATATTCTTGGAAAGTGGAAGATTTGAGTAGGGTGTTTTTCCTGCCTGCACAACCAACCCCAAACAATGTGTTGAAAACTTGACCCTTACATTGCTGGTTTCTAGGAAAACCTCTTTTTTTTTTTTTTCTTTGAGGAAACTGCTGAGCTGTAAGGCAGCGTGGCATTTGTCTGCAGTTACACCCCTCGCCAACGCACAAGCAGTAGAGGCAGAAGGTGGCGGGAGCATCCGAGGGTGCGTGCAGCCTGCGCTTGCACAGCAGGAGGGATTGCTTGTGCAGACATCCGAGCTGGATCCATTTCCATGCCTCTGTTCCAGGGCACCAGCGTCAGGGACGCGCTCGATACAAGCGTCTTTAGTGCTGCATTCGGGATGTGCTGCACAGTGAGGAGCAACCCTGTAATTTATGAAGCGTTGAGGGAAAGGCAGAGATGCCAGCCAGAGCCAGCTCATAGCAAACTGGTTAATAGAATAGTGGCTCTGATCTGGTGAATTGGAAACTGGTGAAAAAAGAAGAAATTGTACACATTATCTTATATGTTCATATGATTTTGGGATTGTACGTGTGCGGCAGGTGCCTGTTAATAATTAACACTACAGTTTATCCCTGTTTCTTGGCCTTTTTACTAAGGGTAAGTGCCGTGTGAGCTAGTAGATGCATGTCCTTTCTCAGAGGTTATCTGTGCTGATCAAAGATAAAGCCGAAGCAGTTGTTGGTCGTTTGTTACTCCCTCTCACTGATGCCAAAAGATAAAACTTTCAGTGTTAAAGGTCACCTTCCAGGAGGCTGACCAGATTCTTCCCACTGGGATAGCATCCATCATCTTGTCTGGGGGAGTCAAGGATTCCCTGTAAGAGGGCAGGGCTCACTGTGGTACAGGGGCCCCCCAGAGGTCTGTCCCAGCCCAAACTCCTCCATGACACAACACATCTGATGGGCTGGTTCTTCCCTTTCCCCCTCGCCCAACCTGGGATGGGGTGAAAGCTCTGGAGCGGGTTGTGGGATTTCTCCCATGCACCACGTTACAGCACCTGGGTGGTGCAGTTCAGCTTACCCTGGGCCAAATGCAGCAATCACCACTGTGTTTAGAGGGCTTTCCTTTATTTTTTTTCCCTTGCTCAAAATGAGCAGTAAACCATGATGAGAGCAGTTTTACAGCTGGTAAATGCATTTGATTTCCCTTTCATTGATGAGGGACTAATCAGTTGGCAGCTTTTATTTGCCTCAAGATGAAGTGTGTAGAGCCAAGGAGTTCGTTAGCTTTCTTTTTGAGCGTTACATTTAGGAAAGATCGAAGGAAATAGCTCTAGCTTTCCAGTTACAGGACCAGGATTTGTTTAGAAAAATGCTGAAGGTGTGCCCCTTAGGAACGCTTTTTCCTGAACCCTGGCGCTGTCTCTTCCAGGCTGGTCTCCAGAGGTGGTGGAGCTCTGCAAGAAGTATCGAAACAACTCGGTGGTGGCCATTGACCTGGCTGGGGATGAATCCCTGAAGGTGGAGAATTCCTCTGAGCATAAGAAGGCCTATGAGGTTTGTGGAATAAGCTTGTTAAAAGAAATAAGAAGAACATATATTGAGGGGATGTGCCTGAGGGGAGACACAGCATGTTGTTCTGACTGCAGACAGCTGGGACAGCTTAAAAATTCATTGCAGCCATTAAAAACATTCAGTTAAATAGCAAAAGTATTTGTTTATATTTCCTAAATGATTAATGGCAGGCATCATTGCTTAAACATGGCCTTAGAGCTGGAGCTTGGCACGTTACCCCATAGCACAGGGTGTGACATGGAGCCCAAGTTCCCCCAGCAGCACCCCACTGCTGTCAGCTGGGGTCTGCTCCTGGGGCTCGGCAAAACCACAGCCAAGGCTGGAAGAGACTGGCCTTTCCAGTCTGGCAGAGAAGCAGCTCTTATCCGATCATCTCAAATGAAAATGCTGGAATGGCTTCAGGAGCCCTCAGCGCTTTGAGTGGCTCAAAGGGAGAGCTTCGCTGGTGGGATTTTGGGGTTGGTGGTCCCCTGCCGCAGTGGGAGAGGAGGTTGTGCACCATCACTGCCAAAAAGGACAGTGGTTTGCAAGCAGTGCTCAGGGCTGAAACGGTACGGGGCTTTCTCTGCCCCGTCAGTGGGAGCTGACACGAAGGTCTGCCTGTGCTGCCGTGCCACGCTGGACCAACCGAGTGGTTACAGCCTGGGACATGGGCACAGGGTTTGATTACCCGCCGGGCAAGCACGTCTCCTCCTGCCCTGGTGTGCCAGCAGTGCCCAGGTCCAGGCTCCTCCGTCCGAAGGGTTTGTCCTGTCTCTGTGCCAGGGGCTGGCTCAGGCTCTGAGATGCTGAAGCAAACTCTGCTCCCATCCGTCAGCCTCCCTTGGCCTGAGTGGCAGGGAAGTACACCCCGTAAATACTGCTGCTCCACTCTGTGGGGTATGCAAGGCATCCAGGGACATCGGGGAGACTTGTGATGTCCCTCAGGCAGGCACATTCTGCCTGGGAGCTCTCAGGGTTGCCGGAGGGGAAAGAGCAGATAATGGTGAAAATCTGTCTGTGGCTGCTGGCTGTGGGGGAGCAGTGGGAGGTGTCGAGCCAAGGATCCTAGGACCACTATGTCCAGGGAAGCAGGATCCTTAGAGGAGATGCCAAGAGAAGCACCATGTGTCTTTGGAAAATGGGTTGAAAAGGAATTAAAGGGAAGATATGCCCATGGATGCACAGTAGACATGAACTCCCTTCTGGATGGAGGGGCTCAGGCTTGGTCTGGTACTTCAGCCACATGGATTGTGTTATTTAAAAAAGTGTCAAAAATTAGCTGTTTGGGAAAAATCAACACTCACTTAAATGCAGGGAGCACAGAGTACCTTTCAAGTCGATGCACACAGCGCTCCTCTGTAGACATCCGAGGCAGAGCCTGGCCTGACCTTTGCAGGGCCGGGGTATGCAGCACATGAGGAGCTGAAAATTGAGTAACTGAACAACTCGGGAGTGAAAAGCCCTGAGGGAGTGTCTGGGAAGAGTGTCTGCTGCAAGAGGGGGCTTGCAGCCTGCCTGCTGCTGCTGGCTGGGTGGCCCTTCCTAGCAAGGCAGGAGACAGGCTTCTCTTGAGGCTGCATGGCATCCCAAAGCCCACATGGTCTGTGGCCGCCCTGGGAAGGGATTTTTCAGGATGGCCATGGAGAGCATCTCAGAATGCCCCCAAAGCTGCACCCGCAGGTCCTCCTGGCTGGGCTGCCTCCATCCCCAAGCCCCTTGCAGGAGGGAGATGCTTGGTGTCTGAGCATCGCTTTGTCTCTGCCTTGGGGACTTTAAAAAAGTCTCCCACTTGGCTACAGCTGGCCAGAAAGGTACAAGTTTCAAAGACAGGAATTGGTGCAAGATTCATGCAGAAAGGGTAAGCAGGTGGAGGAAGGAGAGCTTCGAGCTTGCTGCTGTCTGGAGAGGAGACAGTGGGGAGCTCACCCGCTATTAAAAACCCCCAGAGGAGTCTGGCTGGGCTCCAGGGGAAGGTAACTGGGCTTTCTGAGTTTCTCTGCTTCTGGCATTACCAAGCTCTTCTCTCACAGCCTGTGCTACAACAGAGAGCATGCAACTCTCAGGGTATGGGCGTTGTGGTCTGGGGGCTCTTCACACACAGCCCTGTTGCTCGCTGTGCCCCTGAGAGCGGTGTCAGCCCAGGGGTTTGCTGACCTTGCTGGAGGTGATGGGACAGGAGTGTGTCCTTCCTTGCTTTGCAGGAAGCTGAAAGATGCGGGATTCATCGTACTGTCCATGCTGGGGAGGCCGGCCCGCCTGCCATGATCAAGGAGGTATGAGAGGCTCTTGGCTCGGGACAGGGGTGGGAAGTGCCCCGGCATCTCCTGCACCAGAGAGGAGCCCAAGTCCGCTCTGTATTGCCAGCAGAGCAAACGTTGTGCCCAGGTGGAGATCTGGTCCCGATGGCTCAGGGAAGGAACCCGTAGCTGGCTCGGTGGGGCAGGGATCTCCGGGCAGGAGCTGAGCCAGTACTTGAGGCTGTACGTGGTTTCCCTGTGCTCTCTAGGCAGTTTATCTCCTGAAGGCTGAGCGCATTGGCCATGGCTATCATGTCCTGGAGGACCCCGAGCTGTACAAGGAGCTGTTGAGAGCAAAGATGCATTTTGAGGTGAGGATGCCAGCCAGGTAGCTGCTGTCCAAGTGGCAGATCCGCCCTCGCTGGGGCTGTGTCACAGCCAGGGACGTGACCTGACGCCCCAGTGCTGCTCACGTGTTTGGGAATGTGGATGCTCAAAGTTCCACAGCAGAAATGGTGGGAACACCTGGCTGTTTGCTGGGATCTTTGCTGTGAGGAGCGCTGGGGTGCACAGCAGCCTGCGGGAGGCGTGTAGCAGAGGGAGGGGGATTCTGGTCTGGTTGAGGATATATTTGGGGGACTTATTCACTAATTTATATACCTTAAGCCTGCAGGCTTCTACCTCAGAGCGGGCTGCTGTACCACAGCCTGTCTGGGTGGAGGGTGGAAGTGCCTGGGAGTTACTAGGCATGTGCAGATTTCTTTGCCTTTTCCCTAGAATGGGTGTATCCAAGTCATATATGGAACGTATATGTATATACTTAATGCCAACAGTTTCTTGGCTGTGTTTGATGAATGGCAGGTGGCTGACTGGCCATGGGAAATACCCACTGGTTCCTGCTGCTGCCACGCAGGCTGAGGGTCTCTCGCATCCGTGACCTGGGATGTGCACCGGTCCATCGAAGCAGCGCTGAGGAGTAGCTGTGAACAAAGCTCTAAACCTGTATCTGGCTTTAGCAGCATGCTTAGCTATCGGTGTACACAGCTGGGGTTCAGATCTGCGTGGTTGATTCATGTTTAACTCCCCCAAACAGGTCTGCCCTTGGTCCAGTTATCTCACTGGAGCATGTCTTCCGGACTTTGGGAAACACCCAGTGGCACAGTAAGACTTTTCAATTATGTGCAGTCATGAATAATCAAGATTTGGGTCAATAATAGCTCTGCTATTGCTTTGCAAAGGTAATGGACATCTAAACACTTAGGAAAATGTGGTACATCCTTGCCCTTCAGCACAGGGGGGGCCCACTGCAGCTGGAGGGGGTCCCCTGGGGAGCCTGTCCTGCCCCTCCTGCCCCTGCTCTGAGCTGTGGAGCGGGAGATGCTGCACACCAGCCATGGGCCTCAGTCTGTGGGTGAGAGCTCAGGTTGCCAAACCTCTTGGTAAGTGATGCCCTGCTCCTTGCTGCACCAGAGCAGCAGATCAGTGCAGAGTGGTGGCGAGACAAGCCGACCCCGTTTGTGTCCAGCAACGCAAGCTGCAGGGACAGCTGCCAAGGTCTTGCCTTTTACTGCATTTTACCCTGAGGAGTGCATGACCAGTGCTGCATCCAGTGTTTCACCCACTGATTCAACCCAATTCCCTTACAGATTTAGGAAGGATCGAGCTAACTATTCTATAAACACGGATGACCCCCTCATCTTTAACTCCAATATTGACAAGGATTACAGCATAGTGAAGGACTACATGGGCTTCACTGAAGAGGAGTTCAAGAGAGTGGTAAGTCAGCCTCAGCTGGATGCTCTCCTCATGCCCTGGATGCAGCCCAGAGCAAGATACTGTTTTTCTTCATCAGCTGATAGGAGTTTTCAATGGAAATCATAAAATTCTGCACTGGCCTTGTAAGCAGGAGGTTGAGGGTGGCTGCTGAGCTGGTGGGAGGGGGATGCTGGGAGCTCTGTGGGGAGCAGGGGGATGCAAGTGCAGGGTGGGCTCTGCAGGGGCTGCATTGCTTGGTCTGACTGCTTTGAGCTCTACGGGTAATAGGTCAGAGTGGAAACTCTCCACTGAGCCTCACAGCAGGTCTTGGCAGTAAGGATGGAAGGTGACTGTTGCTTTTTTTCGGGAAAAAAAGGTTATTTCAAGGCCTGGCCCAGAAATTAGCAAGATTGAGCCCATACAAACTGCTTGCAGTTTTTGTGTGTATGAGTATGCAACAACTGAGCTGGAAATAAAGTGACTGCTGGCTTCGGTTTTGGCACACACAGTCACTTGTGTGTCTGTATTATGTCCTTGGTTTTCTAATTATTCACCCAAGACAGAAAGACAGGATAATTGTTGGGAGTTTGACTTACCTGGTTGCCAAGAGAACCTTTTGTGGTTTGCATCTGGAGTCAGCACTTTCACCTACGGGTCTCCCAGGATACTTGCTTGGTCTGGGAAGTGCAGGATGCACTTTTACAAGAGAGCATCAGTTCCGCTCTCAGCTCTGGCTGGAGGGACAAGTCCCTTTCTCCTACAGATAACACTCTCTGGGTCTGGAAGGGGGAACAAGGACAGTTCTGGCATCTTGGATCATGTTCCGCTGCCAGCTGTCCTCTCCTGCTTTTGCAAAAGCCATCTTGTTCCTGTGTAAGAAAAGAAAGGTCCTTGCACAAGACGGAGGAGCTGGTTGCACTGCACAGCCAGGCTGGGTGCTAGCAGCAGCCCATCAGGCTGCCACCACCGCCCTTGTCCAAAGGGGAGCTGGGAGTGTAGGGACGGGTCTAAAGTACATATACTAAAAGCTCCAAAGTACTTAAAGACCTTTGCTTTGTGCCTGCCTTGTTCCCCTTGGGACTGTTGCTAGTGGTCGGCCAGAGCAGTTGCCCTGTGAAACGAGGCCGTGGAAATGAGTCTTGGAGTGGAAACTTTACATTCTCCCTCACCTGTTGCTGCTCAGAGCCAGATGTTTGGATGTGCATAACCACGTGTTCATGTCTGGTGTGTCTAAATGCCTCCCTTGTGTTCCCCCTCTGCCTCCCCAGAACATCAACGCAGCTCAGTCCAGCTTCTTACCCGAGAAAGAAAAGCAGGAGCTGCTCAACACCCTGTATGAAGCCTATGGGATGGTCCCCAATGCATCGTGACCCATCCCTGCGAGCCAGCGTGGAGCGGTGGTCCTTCTTCCTTTGTGCTTGACTCTCCTTTGTGCTAGTGGGAGCACTGGGAGAAGGTGCCCGGAGTGGGTCTCTTCCTGGCACCCCTGAGTTGACCCTTACAGTGCTAAGCAGATTCAGGCTATCACATACCACCTATCACCCCCAGGAACTGTCTCCCAAATGGATACCCAGCTTCCTATTGTGCTGTTGTGCAAGCAGACTGAAACAACCCCATGGCCTGACTCCCTCCTCCATCTGTCAGTCTTTTTGCACTGCAAATGAGAACAGAACCTCCCCTGCTTTCCCCCTCCTCCCCTCTTACCCTGCTTTATCTATCCTGTCCCACTGACCTGCCTAGTCCTTGTCTGCAGTGCAGAAATAACCACCTTAGCTGTGACTGTGGCCTGGGTTAATCTTCACCTTCCTAGGAAAATGGTGTGTGAGTGCTGACAGGGAGTCAGCAGGCACTTCAGAAACAGAGGCTTTATTCCCATCCGTGTGGGTAGGAGGGCTTGGCCACAGCTGTATTTACACAGGGTTAGTCTTGTACTAACAAGAGTGGGACACGAACAAGCTGGAAGCTGGTGCTCTTGCCCATGCACAGGTCTGAAGGGCATTTTAAAAAAACCAAACCACTTTTTTAGAGCATCCTTTCTTGGTTACGGACTCCCGTGTATCAGGCCTCCCAGTGCCACCGCTGCAGAAGCACGCATCTTGGGCTCAGGCTCCAGCTGTGCTCACAGCTGGCCATGACCCTGCCCACACATGCATAGGAAGCTGGAACATATTTTACTATTCCGGGCTGAAATCTGCCTTCTGGGACTTTTCCCGGTTTTGTACTCATCCTGGAGAATTCCTGTGAACTGCAATTTGCTCTTCCTCTGTCTTTGTTTAGGACTTGGAAAAACTGTCATTGATTGCCTGTTTTACCCATTCTGCCCTTTTCCTGACTTGACGTAATCTCCAGGCACCATTAAACCTGAGTAAGTTAATTAATAAGCTAGAGCCCAGTGTCACAGATTGACTCTGGTCCCATCTGAATTGCTTCTCTCACTCAACCACGACACTGGCTAGAAGTCAGATCTTTCCAGTTGGTGGAGAATTGATATAGAAGTAGTCACCAAAATTCCTACGCGATCTTGGTGCATTATAGTATTTTAACTTAATATGCAATAGAGCTGTGCATCCAGAGAAGAGACCATCATTTTCTTACGTGAGTGTGTGGTGTGCTTTAGCATCCCAGGTGTCTGCCAAGACGCTTACTCCAAAGATACCGTACCAAAAAGTTGCCTTTGACAAGGGGCCGTGGCCACCATTATCACGGAGAGTGCGAGACCGGTCCAGTCTCAGCCAGCAGCGACCGCGTGCTGGGAGTATTTCCCTTCTTTCTGGGCCTCACATTTGTCTTCTGAGTAAAATACTCATCTCTGAAGTACATGGTGCATATACACACATATTTAGCTAGATAGGCGGATACAAGAGAGTGAATTTCTTACTTTTATAAAGCAAATGACAAAGTATCACATTTTAGAATATTATTGCAGTAAGAACCAGGCTTTTTTTGGATAATTTTTCTCTAAAAACTGTTTCTGAAGAAGAGTTGCTTGTTTGGATTCTGGACAGTTGATTGTTAATCCTGTTTAATAAAATAACAAATTTATATTAAAAGATAAATCCTCTTGCCTTTCTGTCCAAGGGTGACTGTTAGGAACCGTGATCCACGATGCGAGCCATCGTACCCCTGCTAGAGCATGAGGGTTAATCGGTAGGTGTGATGGTGCTTTGGCTTCTGCCTTCTCCTGTTGCCGGGCCGGAGCACTGTGACAGCCAGAGGGAAGGTGCTCCTCTCCCTGGCAGGTTGGATTTATGGATGCAGGTTGTTGCAACCTGACGTCCTTTTCCCTTCAGTAATCAAAGGGATGCATATCACTGCTAGAGGCAGCAGTGCCATCGATCTGTACTCTTTTTCTGGTGTGTATCAAAAATAGTTTACTTTTTTTTCCCCTGTCTCCTGAGTTTTACTCAGCATCACTATCTCCTGAGTGATGCTCAGCCCAAAGTGATCAGCGTGGGCTGCTTGGCCATGGGGCTGCACTGTCAGCTTGGCCAGGGCAGTGCTTGCTGAAAGACTTTCCGGTCATTTAGTGCTCAGAGTTTTGGGAAGTCTGGCATGCCCCTGCGTTCAGCTGAAATGAAGGGCTCGGAGCATCTGTGTGCTCAGCAGCTTTGCAAGTCAGGATGTGGCTGGATCGAGCCAGTGCCCTTGGTCTTTCCGCGCAATCAGCCATGGGAGCTAAGCTGGCTCTTTCACTTGCAGGGGGAACCTGATGCCTCTTGCCTGCCCTTTGGGGGTAGCTGGCCAACAGGTCCCTAATCATCTGCCTAAATATAATTATGGAACAGATATTTTCTGACCAGGGAGACCTAAGATTAGCCCGTGTTTGACTGCAGGAGGTCTTGCGTGGTCCCTCTGCGCCGCCTTTCAGCTTTCTGTGTGTCAGCGTGAGCCAAAAATGCTGTTCAGCAGCAGCAAGGAGAGCTGAAAATGAGGCTTAGAGACCCCACTGTGCGGTCAGCCAGGCCCAGAGCTACCTGCTGGTTTTGCCCCCGAGCAGGGGGAAACGGGAGCAGGCTCTTGGCCGCCGTCCGGGCACAGAGCTGCAATAGTATCCAGGCAGCTCTGGGAGCCGAGCGGGTTTGCAGCTGCCAAAGCAGCAGATGCAGCCGCTACCTGGCTGCCAAATCCTCGTTTCCTGTGGGAGCTGGAGCCACGGCCATCTCTGTGCTGGCCCCATGGCCATCACTTCTCGGAGGCCCACAGGCGATTCTCCCTCTGTCTGGCAGCTGCTTCTCTGCTTATTTATGGCCTTGTTTTCTCCGATAAATCACAAACTCGTAACATTCAGTTCTTCCCTAGGCTGCCAGGGTGATGCTTGACCTGGTGTGGAAAGTATTTCTCTAGCCAGCTCTGCCTCGTCCCTGTGCCGGCCATCGATCCCAGCTGGGCTGTAGCTGCCTCACGCAGCTCCGGTGGGATCAGCTCTGCCTGGGCTGGGAGAACGACGCCTTCCTAGCTCTGTGCGGCAGGGACAGATGCCTCTTCCCACCAGCACCTCTTCTGCTGGTGTCTGGGCCACGTCGCCGAGTCCCAGGCCAGCCTTGTGCTCGACTTCTGGGAAAGGAACACGGAGGGGAGCCATACTCCCATGGGGGGTTTCACCGAAACGGAAGGGACCCTCTTGTAACACAGCTCCATATCTCCCTGTAACCACCCTGCAGCTCAACCAGCTACAAGGCAAAAGAGAGGAAAAAGAAACATCCAGGCAGAAAAGAACACTTTCAGCACTTGAAGGCTGTGTTATTTATTCCAACAGCTTATGTAGTTTTTATCAAACCATCTTTAACACAAAACAAGTCTCCTAAAAGAGAGAATGGTGTGAGATCCTACCAGAGATCATCTCAGCTAACAGCTTGCAAAGTTAAGCCTGAATTTCAACAGTCAAACCAGCAAAATGTTTCTCCCCTCCCCTTAACAATATCTGAAAATGCTAAAACCCGAGGAAAAAGATGCCTGTGGCTGGTGCTGCTGGGTCTGTAGGTGGAGCTCGTCCACACAGAGCTGTGCTTTGGTCCTTTCCTGCTGCTAAGCAGCAGCAGCCCAGGTGAGTGGTGCTGGACATGAAGGCAGCCGCACTGGCCATGTCCCTTCCCCGCTGCCCACCCTGATGAGGGGCTGCATGGACAGTCCAGAGGCCAGGTCAGGTCTAAGATGCAGATGAGGGTGAGGCTTAGAAAAACCAATAATCTAAATCTCTAATCTATGGAAACAGAATAAATAAGTCTAAATTTGCAAAGGAGGAAGGTACCTTGGACAGGAAAGTCTGGTGTGTCTATTATTACTGAAATAGGTTTTCCCCTAGGGGAAAATTGCAGCTAAGGCATCTCGAGAATGGCTCATATCACTACAACCACGGCAGTGTTGCTCTAAATCGTTAGGGATGGGAGCAGAAGTCTTTTGGAGGTGCCAGTCCTTGCACAGCATCTTGTGGCGCTCTAAACAAAAACAGTTGCAGCAGAGACATTTGACAGACAACTTGCTGTTACAGGTTGGCTTCTGTCCGCAGGTTCAATAGTAAATTCTTGTTTAATGTTCACAGCAAGGCCCTCCTCCTGCCCACCCCACCCCCTGTACACTGTCATGGGGAGGGGCTGTTTTCTTGCCCCTTTGGTCTTGCTCCAGGGTCGTTCTCAGAAGAAGTGGCATCTCTTTGGCTTTCTGCAGGAGGGAGGATGGGGAAGAAAGCATGGTTACTCTGTGCTGAGGACACAAGCAATCAGTCATGGCTACAGCTGATTTCATTCAGATTGCCACCTGAAGACCTATCACTACCCTCCTGTGGCCAAGTATTTGGCTTAAAGAGTATTGGGTTCTCCCTTGTTCCTGGAGAGAGAATGCTTCTCAACGCATTTGGTGATGCTGGGAGGAAGCCTCGGGGCAGGGATGTGCTCTCCTTGTCTAACCTGTAAGGGCAGCTTGCAAGGCTCCAGGAACATCTGCCTGCCAGCCCGGCAGATACCCAAGTTGCTCTCTGTTGGAAGAGCTCTAATTTGTGCTTATTTTGGATGGATGGATGGACACGTGCTAGTCTGGACACGTTGAAAGAGGTACAGTGGGGGTAATGTGTTGTAAAGTGGTTTTATAGTTAGATTATAGACTGGAGGAATAAAAGAGCAAGGGCAAAAAACTGTTTACCCTCTGCCATGGTGCTACATGTTTTGTTGCTTATTAGTGAAAGGAGAGTGGCTGCTTTGCTTCTGCTCTGAACAGAGGATTCAAGCTTCATGTAGTCAGCTGGCTGACGTATACTAAGCGGGGCGATACTGCTGCCATGTTTGGGCTACAGGGGAAGAGTTGGAGATGGCTGGTGGTGTTTAAAATTATTTCTGTCATTTAAAATACTGTGGAACTATATGAAAGCTGATTAAGCTGATTTAAAAAAAAAAAACAACCAACCAAAAAAAACCCCAAACCACCAACAAAACCAACCAACCAAGAAAAAGCAAACCACAACCTACCCCACACTTGATTTTATAAAGCCTATGGTATACCTGATACGTAATTTGCCCCGGAAGGCTCTTGGCCAGTCCATGTCTTGTTTAAGCACCAGTGCCTCTGCCAACTACCCGAGCAAAGGGCCTTGGCTGGAGTGTGCAAGGCTCGTGTGCCAGGAACCTCGGGACCATCCCATTCACAAGAGCCCCTCAGCCTGGGGCATCTCCCACTCGGAATTCACCCACTGAGCATGAAGGCACTGGCTGCAGCGAGGAGTGGGATGTTCCTCCCGAGCATCTGTGCGATGCTCCCAGAGACAGCACCGGTCAGCTGCGCTGCCAATTCGTGCCTTGCCCATCCAGCCCGGGTGCCAGGAGTTGGGCTTACTGGTGTCTGCGGGAGCTCACCTGCTTCTTCAACGGCAAGGTCACCCAGGTCCTCGGTCAGCTTGCGCATGCTGATGGTGGTGGCATCTCGCTGGATGTCATGGACAGCGTTCCTCCGCCCAGCCCGATCGCAGGAAATAAAGTCGGTGTACGTGCTGGACTCTACCTCCATTGCATCTCTATACGCCTGCAAAACGCTGTGGAGAAAACACAGCTGTGAGGTCAAGGATGCACAGCGAGCCTCGAGTCATGGCTCCCTCCAGGTTGGGTTACTCTGTGGAGTTAAATTACAGCATGAAAAAATAGTCCCTGTGACTTTGCTCCAGTTCCTCTAACAGCAGCTACTGAAATCTCAGATATCAACCCCGTCACGTGGAGTGGCGTGCAGGGTGACCCACCATGACAGGTGACCCACCGTGCTGGGGGACCCACCGTGCTGGGTGAGGGCAGGTGGGCGGGAGAGAGGGATCCATCCCTGCTGCCTTCCTGCCCCTTGTTCTGCCTTCCCACTGCAAAGCAAAGCCAACAAGGTATTTGCCTCTCCTGTGGAGTTCCTGGCCTCCTCATTTAGGAGCCACAAGGTTGCTTGCAGCAGCTTTTTCCTACAGAAAAAAGCATTACAGAAAAAGCCCTCCTTCCTCCTCAAAATGCCACAGGAGCGTTGAATGGAGGCCAAATTTGGCTCGCTGCGTGGGGGGATGGGGTGCTGATCCAACCTGAATTTGTAATGGGAAATGATCAGGGCCTTGGCGGATACCCGCTGGAAAGCTGGGGGAGCAGGGGAGTGCTTTATAGGTACGGGGCTTTGGCCTCCACTCGTGTTGGATGTCTCTGAAAAAGCGTTGGGCTTGAGATAAGCACTTGGAAATGTTTGGATCCCTTCACTCCAGGCTTGTGCCTGTGCCAAGCACACAGCGTGAAGAAAGGCTCGGAGCGGTCACTCGCACCGCTGCAAGCCAGCTCTTAGTTCAGCCTGACGAGTCCTTGAGCTGTTGGGTTTTCATTTCAGCTGACCATTTAATTCGCCAGTGTGGCAGTGCCCAGGGGCCTCAGCGGCTCGGGGACCGTCGCAGGCATCCCGGGCACAGAGCGAGCACGCGCTGCCTCTGCACTGGTGCTCTGCTCCTGTCTAGTCAGTGTGGCACTCAGTTTGGTTTTCTGCATGGAAATTAGAGATTAATAGTTATCTCCAGGTTTGCCCATGAAAAAATGCCTTTAGCCCTGCTGATGCTGTCAGTACTGGAAGGAGGTCCCAATTAGAAATGCTTGTGTGTAATGAAAAAAAAAACCAATTTCTTGTCATTCACTTGCTTTTGTGTCTTGGGGTGAATGTCCCACTGAGACATTTGCTTAGCTCCTGTACAAATCCTGCTTAATATTGATCTTCCTGCCGGGGAAATCCGCTGCAGACCACCAGCCTGGGCAGGAATGGCACTCCCCACTCTAATCCCCGATGTTATGGCAGTAGAAAGAAGAATAATCAGGATAAAAGAGGTTAAATTCTCCCCTTTCCTGACACTGAGCAGGGGGCAGTACCCAGTGCATTTTGATAGCCCCAGGGACTTCTCTTGGTGCTGATGCCAGTACTGGGAGCGCTGGCACTGGCTCAGTGGCGAGACATGGGGCTTGGCCCCCCCCAAGACCTCCCAGGAGAACGTGCTTCTCCAATTCCAACAACTCCTTGCAAACACCCTCCTCCACCCAGGGCTTGGCATCCATCTGGCCTCTGTTAAATGAGCCCTGGGAAAAGCTGCATCCTCTGCCCCAGGAAGAGATCCCAGCTATTGCTTTTCCTCATCTTCCTTTCCAGGTTTGTCCTTCCTGGGAAAAGGTGCCGGCTCTGGATGCAGCAGGCTGGGTGATCTCAGTGAGCAAAGTGCCTTTCCCTGGGTCAGGATGAGCATCCATCATTCCCAGACAAGTCCTCCTCACAGCTGACCGGAGCCCAGAGGCTGCTGACCTTCTGTAGCTGCCGGAGAGGTGTCACACGGGCTTGGGAGGCTTCCCGAAGAGCAGCCCACACAAGCCTAGGTCCATCTCCCCATCACTGAGGCCAGTTGGGAGCTGACATGCTCAGGAGTCCTCCTGCCCCTGCCTCGGGCGCTGGACCACCTGGTTCATAGGATGGACCAGCTCCCAGGATGCAGCATCTTCCCGGCATCCCTCGATGTAGCTGCCAAGGGTGGATGTGCTCGGCTGCGGCAGCGTGTGCCAAAGTGACTAAAAGCCCCAGCGCAGGGGAAAAGGATGGGGTATTCATTCAAAACAAGGGAAGCAGAAGCAGGAGCAGGTTTGGGTCCCGGCTGGATGGCCGGGAGATGGCGTGTGTGATTCAGTTATTTTCCATGGCTGGGAGCGTTCTGGCCTTCCGTTCAGAGGCGGATTTATGAGCGAAGCTTCCAAATCTGTGCAGTTCCTTCAGGATTTTCAAAGTGGGCGGCTCTCAGAAGCCTTGCAGGCAGATCCCTCCCCACAGGCAGAGACACTCCAGCCTCTCCTTCCGGGAAGCTGTTGGACCAAGGAGGTGATGGAAGCCGTCGCCTCCATTTTTGATAGAAGAACCTGATTTTTTCAAAGATCATTTCCACATCTCCAGGCAGGTGCAAAACAGTTCAGTGGGTTTTTAGTCAGTGGAAACATCTTTTAACATCTGCCAGGGGCAAAAAAGGAACCACCTTCCCTCCTGCCCACGTAGTTCAACCTGAAACTGCGTCACCATGGACAGTCACTTAGCGGTGCAAATCGGGGTGCATCACCCACTGGCTCCCCATCTTTGGTTTTTCATCCTCCCGTGGGCCAGCAGGAGGGAATGATGAGCCATCTCTCACCAGGCGTTGCAGGAACAAGCCCTCAGCACACATATCCACTGCGCAAGGGTTTCCAGGGCACTTCAAAGAGATGATTCAGCTTGTCCCCAGAGGGTCATTTCCTGCCTCCCTTTCCTTCTTGCTGACGATGTTAACAGAAATGGTCCCTACGCCCTCGGCGCAGTGTGCCAGCCCATGGAGACGGGGCAGGAGATGCGTGGCACGGTGACAAAGCCATTGGCATGGCCTGTTGCACATTCCTCAAAAGCTTTTCTGTCATGCTTGGAGGGAGGCTGTGTCCCTGCCGCATGGGGATGCGGTGCTGCCTGTCCCAGGGCACCAGACACGTCCCCAGAGCCACCTCTGCTCCCCTGCCCTGCTGAAATAACCTGGCTCTGCTGAGAACTTACTTTTCCACAGTGTCTTGTGAGAACTAAAAAATCTGGAGCTGTAGTACTCTTGGCTTTGCTGGTGTGGACTCGGCCTCCAGAGCAGGTTTTGCTGTCAGACCATAGCTGGGCTCACTGGCATTTTCCAGGGAAGTCACCCAGCAGGTGAGGGACCCGCTGTCTCTGCTCTGGGAGCTGCAGCTAGACCAGCCCTATGCACACTGGTGCTGAACTGTACCCATTTAGAAGGTGGATACCAAGAAATTAAAGGTTTAAATGATTTTTCTGCCTTTTGGTAGAAGAAACCTGGGCACTTCTTTTGGGTCAGCTCAATGCCCCTCTGGGTTCCCCAGACAAGCCAGCATTTAATTCCCATTTCCCCCTCTGCCTGCTTCTCCACAGTGCAGATCCCAGGGACTATGAGTACGCAGTTACTACAAATACGGTTAAGAGTGGCACACAAGTGACCTGGAAACGCCACAGGCAGGTTAAACTCAACCCAGGGCCGTGTGCCTGCAGAGCAAACACACGCCCTGCGATCGAGCCAGCGGCTGGGGGCTGACTCTGAGGGATTGGATGGATGTTACAGTCACACCCAGCCCTGGACTCCAGTTTCAAGGAAACCCTTCGCACGATACTGCATCTGTCCCTTGTCTAGGTTAAACGGTAAGCTTTTTATGGCTAGGAAGGGCTATTTTGGGATGCTGCACCGATGCTGGCTATCAGGAGGCTGTGCTGAATTCAGCCAGCTTCCCCTCTGCTGCTTGCTGTTCTCTCTCTTACCTCTTGCCTTCCTCAGTGTTTTGGTCTCCACCTAACCCGCCTTTGCAGCGGGCACAAAGGGCCTCTAGGTCAGAGAAAGTCCCGTTCGTCTCTGCATGGCATCCGTGGCACCTTCGGGCATAGGGCAGCTTAGTCCCCTGCTTGGCCATCCTTGCCCCTTCGGGCAGCCAGCACAGCACACCCGGGCTGCTGTAAGGAGGGAGGTTCGAAGGTGAAACACAGCAATGGGTTTCCCTGCTTCACTAAGCCTGAGTCACGGCCTGATGCCACCCTGCTTTCCTTTAGAGACCTCCCTGTTCGTCAGGGACAGGCAGGAGCAGTTTCTCAGGCTGCAGTGCTGTCCCCTGGGAGCCCTGCACCTTGGCCACCTCTGCGGCCACAGCCCCGAGGGCAGGGACCGGGATGCCAAGGTCCTCGGGGGCAGGAGGCCCAGCAGACTCACGTCATGGGGTGCTGCTGCCCGCTGTGGCCCCACATCGGCCTGTTGGCAGCGGCAGTTGCTACCAACAGCTGCCAGTTCTGGTCGGAGATGGCTGCCTGGTCTCGCAGCCCCGTCAGGGACACGCTCTCCTGCCTGCTGGGTGCCACACCAGAGGATCTAACACTCTCTTCTGGCCCCCCCAAACTTCTGGAGTCATAAAGCCACGAAGCCAAGGTAAACCTTGCTGTGTTTCTGGGGTGAAATTTCAAAGTTCTGCCTGGGAGCAGGGATGTGACCCCTTCTGCTCACGCACTGCACCCCTTCATTGCCAGCCTGCAGGGACCCGGGCGTGAAGTCCGTGCGGTCGCTCTCGAGCTCTCCGTGTCGCGCAGTGCCCCTTGTCCTTTCATTCCAGGGTACAGTGGCTATTATTAGGCCTCTCCTGCTGGGGCCGGATCCATAACAACAGCAAAACATACTCAACAGCCCTGCTGGGCTTGTAAAATATTTACAGTGTAAGATGGTTTACTGCAGGGGGGGGCCTGGTAGAGCACAGAGACGAGAGCACCGGGATTGCTGTGCTCCCTGTGAGGCTGCTGTGAGGTTTCCTGCTGGGAGAGTCGCATCCAGCGAGGAGGAAAAAAAATCCCGTTGGGCTGAAGCTAGCACTTGAGGTCAGGGGGTTTCCACCAACTGTCTGACAACTTCCAGCTGGAATTTCAGCAAATTTTCCACTGGGTCTTGTCCAGGAACATGCGTGAGGGGTTGCCATCAAAGAAGGAGGGCTCTGTAACGGTGTTATCGGTTAGAGAGTATTTTTAGACCTGTACTCGTGCCTTCAAAGCCTGACTGTGGCTCATGACCCCCATGCACAAGAGCTTGGATCTGCGGCCAGAAACCAGGCTGAAGCTGCAGATGTCCTGTTGGGAGCCCGGAACGGTAGCGGCTCCGTACGCAACAAGCGTTGGCAAGGCTGGTGACAGGGTGTGCGCCAGGCACGGAGCTTCCCTGCTTTCCTCCTGGGTCTGTGTCCTCCGAAGTGTAGTCGTGGTGGGTCTTCTGGGCCAGAATTGATGTGTTCCAACTGCTGAGCCCCCTGTCTCCCGGACGGGTGAGAAAACAGGCACGGCCAGGGCAGCAGCCTGACCTCCCACCTGTGTGTCCATCTCACCTCCTGAGAAGCTTCTTTCCAGGCGAGAATAGTGTGGAAAAGCCTCACCACCCTTTGGTGGTGAATGGATGTCAAGGTTGGGCATGGCCCAGTGGTATTTTTGGAAGGCTTTTGCTGTGGGATTCCTCGTAATAACTCTGCACCCTCTGGCTCTTACACTAAATACAATGAATTCAGCCAGCGCAGACATTACAGCTTCTCAAGCCACTGCAGTGGTTTTGCAGGAACAGAGCTTCTAGGGTTCTCTAGGACTTAGTAGAAAATTATAATTCCTGTAGGAGGAGAACAGATACAGCTGGGGGACTAAGGCTCAGTGCCCATAACTAGATCCCTTCTTTTGCTTTGTCCTTGTTTTACAGCATTGATCAATCAGTTAATATCCACAGAATTGGTAACTAATTGCTTAGCCTCAGGGTTAACATTAGGCTTAGAATGATTCCTCTATGACTTCACAAACCTTGAATTTAGCTCTACCAAACTCCCTTCCTTCACTCCTGGCCTTCAGCACATCCCCAGGGACACCCACTACAGTGTCTCTGCTGCCCTAAGGTACCCCCTGCTGCCCCACATCCTCCCGGCCACTGCCTGGCTCCCAGCTGATGTAAGACATGCTCCAGCCAGATTTCAGAATCACAGCCGACCCTTGGCATCAGGGTAGGGTGAGTCCTTACGTACGCTGCTGCGGTCCCCGGGGGAGTAGGGAAGGCTTGGGGGGGAGCAGGGGAGGCGGAAGGGGATGGCTCAGCTCTGCCAGCATCTCGTTAGAGACAGGACCTGTGGGTGACAGCGGGAGGGATTCACCCATCCGTCCATCCATCAGGAGGACCGCCCGATGCCCAGCTCTGGCCAGTGGTGCTGGCAGCCTGCATCTCTGTGCCAGGAGTGGGTGACACCCCTTTGCCAGTCCCCGCAGGTCATGAGTGCTCCAAAAACCCTCTGCCACGAGAGGAACCACATTTTGCCTTGGCAACCAGGGTCTGATGGAGCAATCTGCTCCTCCCTCCCCTAAGCACCGAGCCTCGGCTGCAGCTTCAGCCTTTTCTGCAGCTTCTCGCTAAGTTGATTAATGGAAATAATTGGTCTCTTCGTGCATCTGGAGACAGTTGCCGTGACAGCAGTTGTATTTTTGTTTTGTTCCCAGATCGAGCTTGTTTTTCACATCCCACAGCTTCAAGGTGCTAATAAATCAGGGCACTCTGGTTTGCCCCCCTGCCTCCAAGAGACGCACATCCCTCTGAGGGATGAGGCACCTTCAGCCCTGGTCAGCCCTAAGACATGGCAGGCTGGCACCTTTCTCCCCCCCATTTTTCACCACCCAAGCCAGGCTCACATGGGCTGGACACGGCGCTCTCACTTCTGCACAGCAGCAAGCCAGAGCCCTCATGTTCCCCAGCACAACCATGAGCATCCACCACCTTGTGAGCCAGCACCCACAGGCCTCTCTGTCCCCTGCAGAGACCCTTTCAAAGCTGTAAAGAGTATGAGGGCAGGAGTCCCTCCTCCATTATTTTTATTCACTCTCAACTTCTTATTTAGCTGCCTCTATATGTCAACATATTTTTACACAAACAAAACCAGTGACTCTGTGGAAGATCTGTTAATGCCTGAACTTGCACAGCAGATGAGCCACAGACCAGCCACTTTAAACCATTCAGCTGCAAAAGCCCCACAACGGCTGCTGCAGGCATGTTCCAGGAGGAGTCATGTATCGTCCCCGCTTGCGATTTGCAGACACCCCGTCACGCCTGGGCCATGGGGTGGATTCCTTTGCAATGGGGATCCCCTTCAGACTTGGGTTCCCTTTCTTCCCCTAGATTATTCAGGAAGAAAAGTTCCTGCTGGATTTCACCTTAAAGGCTGGAAACTCCCCAGTGGTCCTACAGCTCTTCTGATCACACCAAGGCGCTGATCTCTGAGCCAGCATCACCTACTCAAACCCTACTTGAATCCCTGGCTCAGGGATGCTCACCTCCAGCCCAGCCTCCCCAACACCTTGCAGGCTTCCCTGGGCAAGGGAAAATCAAATAAGTGCAGAGGAGATGCAGCTGGGGCTATTTTCTTGCCCAGCTGCCTTGTCATGTATAAAAGGAGGGTGAAGGCACAACAGGTCTTGATGGGAAAGCTTTGCGTGGAGGAAGACCTTTCTACAAGGAGTGAGGTAAGGCAGAATGGGTCTTGATTTTTATGCCTAGCAGGAAAAAGAGCAATTTTGTCCTGCTTTTGTTTGTGATCTGAGGAGCTGAGCTCTGCTGCTGTCTGAAAGCAGTGTTTGCATGGCTGGGAATGAGAACTCAGCATGGAAGAGGCGGTGTGCAGGCTGTACCTATGCAGTTTTGGTTGCTGCTGGTTGAGGAGGCTCTGCTTAGCACAGGGTGTGTGAAGCTGAGAGCCACCTGCCTTGGCTCTTCCTCATTCAGGCTTCCACAGTCCCATAGGAACTCCCATCCAGCACCCAGAGTCCTGACTTGGAGTGGTGTAAGGGGCTGAGCGAGAAGCTGTGAAACCTCCTGAGGTGCGAGAGCCCTGGCAGCTCCCAGCAGTGCCTAAAAATAACCAGGATAGCTCTTAAGAGTGTCAGTGTGGAATGAGGCTGATTAGCAAAGCCAGGCTTAGCTCTGCTCCCTGGAGCTGGCTGCCCTGTCCATCCACCCCTTCACAGAAGGGAACCGCTGGCAAGACTCCCAGCCAGGCCAGGGGCTGTGCTGGCCTGGGAGGGTGGGAGCAGAGGGAATATCTGTCTCTGGCAGCTGTGAGAAGATTAGGTGGCTGGTATGATGCTATTGGTGCTTTATGTACAATAGAAAAGGGAAGCGTAGGAGTTAAAAGGCTGGCAGTGAGAGGTGGCTGAGCTAAGGCCGCCTGGGTGGCTCCATGGCTTCTGCTACCCACAGGAATCTTAGTCCCTTTGGCTGTGCTGCCCAGCTGGGATCCCTGCCTGGACAGGGAAAGCTTTGGCCTACACACCTTCTCCTCTGAGTATTTCTCCAGTGGGTGGAGAATTTTTGCACATCTGTCAGGCGATTGCAGCTTCTGATCCTTTCTGCAGGCAGGGTAACTCTGCATAAGTCACCAGGGATATGGCACCTAGACACAAGCTGAAGCGGTGCTCGAGACATGTCCGTGACGTTACACTGGGGATGCTCAGGGACTGCTGCAAGCTACAGTCTCTGAGGAGGGAAAGCTGCTAATGAAATACGTTCCCAACTTTTTCATGGTCCACCAAAATGCAGCCTGGGCATGGAAAGGACATAGGGTGTTACTGGCATACAGAAAGATGCTGGATACAAGGAAAGAACCGCTCCAAGACCTGTGGGTGAATGTCTATGTGCACCAAAGAGTCCCGAGATCCTGTATCACCAGATCTGCAAACACAGAGCTGCCACTGCTGTGTGAGGGAGAGCTCAGCGCAGGAGCAAGAGAAAGCAGCAAGACCTGAGGACTGAGGAGATGCCCTGAGCACGGGAGTGAAACCATGGACAGGACTGTCTGAGCTGGCGGATCCGCTGCTTACGCAAGCGCCACAGAAGGTTAAGCTTTGGGGGTTCCCTGGATCTTGCTGGGCAGCCTCTGTGAGCAGAGCAAAACTTGCTTGCGTGGTTATGTGCGGGCAAGCAATATTCCCGCTCACAGCCTGCCCGCACTCTTTGCGCAGGATTGCACACAACCCCCTGTCACTGGCAGGGGAGGTGCCGTGCAGTAGGGACTGCCCTTGGAGCCAGCGCTGGAACGTGGCTTTGGACAGTACGTGGCTCTGAAGTATGGAAAATGCAGCGGGAATGTCGCTACGGCAGTACTGTTATTTTTTTTCCGCTTAGCAGCTTTCTAGCATCTAGTACGTCACTACAGCAGTATTGTTATTCTTTTCTGCTTAGCAGCTTTCTAGCATCTAGTAATCCGGAATACAGAGGGAGGTCAAATGACTGTGAAACGGGAAGGAAAAAGCTTGTTCCTGTTCATATAATATCTCCCTGTGAATTAAAAACTGTACCAGCCCATTGTGTGAATCCCTACCTGATTTAGTTGCCTTTCCTTCTGAACATGACTTCAAACAAGCTTCATATGCAGCAGGGCAGCAGCTTCTGGGGAAGGAAAAGAAAAGAAAAAAAAAATTAGCCATGTTTTTGTTGGGAAGCATGAAGCTCAGTTGCTGTTTTCCACCGTTGGTAACTAGGACCCTGAGCGAAGGGCTGTGGGGTGGTGCTGTTCCCATGGCCCCTTCTCGGGAGGGTTTGTGCTAACAGAGACTTGGCTGATTTTGTCTTGGAGCAAGGGAAGTCCAGCCGTGGGCCTGGCTTCACAGAGAAGTTCTCTTTGGTTTTGCTTCTCCTTTTGTTGACGTCTGTGGGTGTGCTGGGGTGAACCAGAGCGACGCGCTTCCCCTGACCCACACCACGCCAGGACCCGGCAGCTGCCTCGAGAATATAAATGAATATGGGTTTGCGCCTCCGCTGCCCTTTAGAGAAGCGAAACTTCCATATCTGCTCCTCTGAGGCAAAAGGGGAAGTTCAATTGGTACTTTTGGTAGCCCTGCAAGGTCTGTGTCCTGCCCCTCGGGTTTCTGTGCTGTTGAGCACAGCTGTGCCTGCTCCTGCTGTCCCCAGGACCCACTCAAAGACATTTCCTCTGTGGCCTTAACATCTGTGGGTGCGTTGCAATCTCCTGACCTGCAGAGCCCAGCCAACAAGACACTTGCTTATTTTAGCAGCTGTTTCAGCGTTCAGACTTTTTGGAACATCATGGACTGGGTTGGGTTTTTTTTTCCACTTTGTCCCAGCAGCAAATATTAGTGGAACAGAAAGCAAGAGATGAACCATTTAACCATATAAGCAGTAGCTCATGCAGCAATTCCTCTGTCTAGCCCGTCTGGGCTGAGTACCACTCTGACTGGAACTATTTCCTATCATTTTCCAAGCTGGGACAGATCTACAGCCTTTCTCTTTATTATTCTGACCCACTTTTAAAACTCTCTAGTTGTTGGAGCTGACTACTGGCTGGTTCTGGCCCTGCTTCAAGGACAGGGCACTTGCTGCTTCTGTGTGTCAGTTTGCCCATCTGTTAAATGGAGCTATTAATATGCACTCCCCCTGCTTAGATGCTTCAAATATTTGTAAAGCACTTTGAGATCTGCAGATGACAGGCTTACAGAATTGGAAAATACTAATTATGATTGTGACAGTAGCCCAACACAGACACAAGGATTTAACAATACACTTCTGCTAGTGTTTACCGTGTTTTCAGTGAAGTGCTTACTGGAAACACTGGACCGGAAAAGAAACAGTATTCCCACAACTCTGGGAATATGCACTGCCCTTTTAGGGTACCAAGCAGGCAAACAAAAGCAGGAAGGAAGAAAGCCAGTTTTGGAAATCCAGGAGTCTTTATTTTCCTCCTTTGCCTTCCTGCCTCGCTCTGGCTCCTGCATTACACAGCCCAAACAGTTAAACCTCCAACGCTTCTGATGTGTTGCAAAATATCTCAAAATACATGGTCCGCTGCCAAGAGAGGCTTAAAGCAAATTGAAGCAATGATGCTCTCACTAAGCAGCCCTGTTCCTGATGGAATGTGGGGAGAAACCCTGTTTTCTCTCACTCAAAAAAGCTGGTTTTAGAGACAGAAACTCTTCAGCACCTGGTATTGGCTTCCCAAGCCTGCAGCCCTGGCTAGGTGTTTCTCCCCCCAGCTCTAGCCTGGGGATCTGGAGTCTACAAAACTGAAACTGGGCCCCTTGTTCCATCCCAAAGGCTCATCCAGCCCTGCTGCTCCTGGGCGATGGGCAGAGCTCTGTGGAAAGCCCAAGCAATATCCCACACAGGGAGTTTGTAGGTTTAAAGGTGGATTAGTTCATTCCAAGGATCCGCAAAAGTAAGGAGTGAGTTAAGGAGTAAGTTAAGGAGCATTTCACATTTCCTAATCTAGTTCTATAGCCCTTTGAGGTACCATGGATTATTTTGGCACCCCAAAATAGAAGTGTTTGGACCCCAAAGTGGAAATGTTTGTTGGCTGGCTAAACATCCATACCCCACCAGGAAGGAATTACAAGGGCTTCAGCATTATGCACGTGTCTGGGGTTCAGACTCCCTCCATGTTTGTCAGCTGCTACCCAACAGGAAGAAACAGATGAAAATCAGCATTATGCACGTGTTTGGGGTTCAGACTCCCTCCACGTTTGTCAGCTGGTACCCAACAGGAAGAAACAGATGAAACAAACTCTGTGCTCTCAGAGTTGCTTCAAAATAAATATATGTTCCAGGAAAAAAACCCCGAACCCAGAATGCTTTTTGGCAGCATTATTCTACACAACAGCTGCTGAATATATGTTCCAGAAAAAAACCCCGAACCCAAACGCTTTTTGGCAGCATTCAGCATTATTCTACACAACAGCTGCTCTGGTGCTGCTTTTGATCCAGAGAGGAAATCCGTTCTGGTTTCAAGCAAGGTGATGGCAGCGGAGAGAAGGTCGCTCTCGTGTCTCTTGCCTCCTGGGTGAAGAGCAGGCGTGTGCATCGCTGCCCAGAACAGCAGCCTGGTCCTGGGGCAGACTGAGACTCTCCATGCAGTGCCCTGTCCCCAGCAGCAGCCACCCTTGACCTCAGAGGTGCAAGAAAACTTGTAATCATAGTGGAGTGCTGCTCATCAGTTACTAATTACCCTGAACCAGGAGGCTTTATAATCCTTAAAATGCAAAATCCTCTTAATCATACCCAGGATTGTTTTGTTACTGAGAAAACTACCTGATATCTATTAAAACACCTTATTGAGCTCGTTGTTCCAGTGGTATCTCGGAGCAGCGAGCACCACAGATTAATTACACTTTGTGGAAGCAGTAATTCCCGTAAAGTTGATGACGCTCCAGTGGGGATATGTTTGGCTTATTACATCACTGCAAATATCAACAAATATTATTGGTGTTATGGCGCTCGCTGGGATGTTCCCGAGACAGCGGCTTACGCAGCAATGTGCCCGCAGGAAAGCCAGCGTGGAGGAGCCATCGAAGGAGCGCCGAGCCTCTCTGGGGCTGTGCGGGGAAGGAAGCGATTGGGAACTCACTGTGCAAATCATAAATGTGTGGCGTAAAGCACATATCCCTGTAGGCTCCAGAGGCGGGAATGTTTTGGACCAGGGGAATAGGTGGTTCATAGTCCAACTGCTGTTCTTCCTGCTCGCGCTACAGGTGCCAGCTGCGTCCTGGAGCGTTGTCTCAACCTCTCTCTAACTGCCGTCATGAGGAGATGGGGACAAAGTCCATGCAACAGCCAAACCTCCTCGCTGGCTGGTGCTGGCAAGCCTTGGGAGCAGCTCCCCTTGAATGGGCTTCTTCTAGTCATAGGCTAGAGATAGCTAGAAGCATGGAGGTTTCTCCCCTCTCTAAAATGGGCACTGTGATGTAAAACTTGTTTTCTGGATCAGTCCATATATACAGCTTTGGTGATGCTAAGGAAACCCTTAGAGTGTGGAGAAACAATTGGTATGTGAAAATGGGAGAGACCAGAACAGGGTGGCACAGAAAGGCAAACAAAAACCTGTGTTGAAGCTTCTGTTATTCCTTAGGGTCTTGTAAATTCATCCCTGATTCTGCCACAGCCCTATATGAGCCAGGGAAAATCATCTGCTTTCGGTGCAGGCCATGTAAAATAGGAGTAATGCTGGTGTTTGGTTGCCCAGACAGACTGGAGGTATTAATGCACAGCAATATGCTGCATGAACTGGCTCTGAGATGTGGGAGATCAGGAAATGTTAGAAGCTTGGAAACATTTTCCATAGTTATTTTGGGGGGCAGGGTTGTGTGCCTGTGGGTATTCCTCTGGGTGGGCTCAAAAGGAGATATACCTTTCTTCAGATTAAGGTAAGAGAAAAAAAGCAAAGCTCTGTATACTATCTCACCGTGTGCCTGTACACCTCATCAGAATCGGCTACCACGTACAAAAGTTCCAGGTGGCTGGAAGATGCAGGGCTATGAATGTTCTTGGGCTTTCATCTCTTTGCGGCCAAGTTACCTACACTGGAATTTAAGGTCCTGTATTTAATGGTATCTAGTTCTTTGAGGCATCTGAGCCTGCACTCCCTGGAAAGTGCCCCTGAAATGATGGTGTGAGGGACTCCTAAATCCATGTGGAACTCAGTCTGAAGGACTCAATGCCCCGTTCTGTGCTCAAGGTATATTGAGCACTGCTGGTGCACCCATGTTTGTAAATGTCCATTTAACCTACATCCACACCACGAGTGAATCCAGGCTCAGAGCACCTCTTCTTGCATCCTTCTTTCCCAAACACCATCCCTCACGAGCAGAAACGTGACAGTTTCTCAGGTGGGTGCCCATGCATTAGCATGGTGGCTCTTCCCAGCCAAGAGTCTCAGGAGCCAAGGTGTACCCCATGGCTGCCCACACCAGGCACGCTGACCTTGTTGCGAGCAAATAGCCCAGAGCTTGAGGGGCTGTGACCATCCGGTGGTCTCTGTCCCCTGGCCATGCCACCCCCACTCCACATCTCCTCTCACCCTTGTGCTGCTGCAGCATCCCTGCTGCAGCTGCTTCCTGCTCGTTGGACCCCAGCATGCCCCCCTCCTCATTTGTGTCACCAGCTCAGCCACCCAGGGCATTGCCTCTGGGTTCACGGTACACTTGGCTCTTGTTCTGTGGACCCATTTACCCCATCCAAGCAAATGGAAACAATTCCTAAACACCCCTTTGGGGCCGAGGCATTATGTGCATGTGAAAGCTCACCACCAAGGCTTGCTACCAGCTGCTTAGGGGAATCCAGAGAGAGAAGAAAAAGGCACACAGCTCCGAGGTGGAGGAATTTACAAAGCCTCCTGAGAATACCACCACACAGCAGTTCTTTTTTTAACCCAAGTCTTTTGCCTTTTAAAACATTTGCTTGGAAAGCTGGATGCCAGGGAGTCTCCGAGCCCTCCTCCACGCTCTGCACAGCCCTCTCCCGTCGTTGGAAGGGGAGCCCACGGCAGCTCGGCATCCCTAACAGTCCTAAGGATGGATTCACGCCACGGCCCTGCACGGTGGCACGCGGGTGGCCGTCCCAAAGGCTGGCATCCGTGCCCACGCGAGCACAGAGCCACCCTGATGCCATAAGGGATTCCCTCCGGCGAGTCGCTCGGAATAAACGGACGCATGTCAGAAATGAAGCCAGAAATCCCCACGGGAGTCACTGATCCACGGTCCTTTGTGATTTCTATCCGCCGAGGCTGCTCTGCTTACCACCCCTCTGCAGCAAGTACCGAACTGCTTTATTTTCCAAGAAAAACAGCCGCCAGCTCCCT
>NW_010248043.1:0-50207 GCF_000690775.1 Eurypyga helias
AGACAGCGAGAGCTGGGAATGCGGCTGTGGTATCAGAAGCGAAGACCTTGAATTCAGCGCAGGCATTGCCCAGCACCAGCTGAGACCTTATCAGTGCTGCTCTCTGCATCCAGGAACAGCTTCCTAGCAGCCAGGTTAAAGAGAATTAACTCCTTCCTGACTGAATCCAGCACAGTAGTTTAAGCAGGTGTCCGTCTCCATGACATTCAATCTTAGCACCCCAATATGGAAAGAGATTAAAGCAGTATTGGTTTTGCTTAAAAAAAAAAGAAAAACACACACCACAAAACCAAAAAGCAACTCTGATCTCTCATAGAGGAAAAATATACTAAAAAAAGCAGAGAGACATTTCATAGATAGCCACTATTGTAAAAAGTAATTTTACCTTGATGTTAGAAGTTACATTGTTGAAATTTTGTTTTCCAATAAACTTATTTATGGATTGTTGTGCAATTATCCAAGTCAAAGATGTTTTTTCAATTCTATGTTATTTTGTTGAATGGGTATCAAATGTGTTAAAATATAGAAATCTTGTCAAAGATTTTCACACAAGCAAGTGAATTTAACTACAATACTGACTTCTGGCTACTGAAAGGATTTTTTACCTCATCCTTAAGCATGTATTAGCTTTTAAATGTATCTTTACTTCTGTCATAAAAGAAGTCTTTAAAAAGTGAGCCCAAAGTCCTGAACAAAGCATGCAAGTATTTTAAGACTCTGCAGAGACACAGCTGATCTGTGGGCAAACTGTTAGCAGGAGCTGCGATTCAGCTAGGGATCATGGTTCCCCACCATGCACTTCCTAAGACAGTCAGCCACAAGAGGATGAAAAAGAGGAATAAACTCTTCTGGATGAAGTTGCAAGCAACTGCAAGAAACCAACAGCAGAAATGTGGTCTCAGCCTCCCATTGTCTCCATCATAGCACTGAGAGAGGGGGAAGGTGAGTAAGTGGCTGTGTGGTGCTTAGTTGCTGGCTGGGGCTAAAACAGGACAACCCAGTAAATCCCTTTCCCACACCTCCTTCTCTCCTAAGGCAAAAGGGAAGAAACCTTCTTACATCAAAGCTTAATGAAGAACAGAAAAAATAAAAATTAATGGCATTTTCATAATTTTATTTTGATTATCTCCTTTTGTGATACCATTTCTAGTTCATACCCATTCTAGCCTATCAAAATGCTTGTTGGAAGCATTTCACTGGAAAATAAAAATCACAGTTTTTTGGTGACTTCATGAGGTACTAGGAATACCATATTTTAATAAGCACTTCCTAGGTTTTTAAAAGCATCTTTTGTGGAGCAAGTTTCTTCATATGAAGAGTTGCTACTTGCATCACTATCCACTTGCACACACACATCACTATATCCAGTCAAGCAAACAGAGCCAAATAAGTGTTACTGTAATCTACACTGGAGATACTTGATCATTTTCTAAATGGAAAATGGAACTTATTTCATCACTGCTAAATAAGAGAATGACCCTTTTACTTTCCTCTTAGCAAGAGGCAGGTACACCTGTGGGACAGGCTTCCATTAGGCAAGGCAGAAGGAAGACTGCAGACTGGGATCCTTCCTCCCCTCTACCTGCCATATGATCTTGAGGAAGCTCAGAACCAGATGACTCAGAATCTGTCCTTGATGCTAAACAGGAACATCACCCCATCCCCAGTAGTTGTATTCAAGATGCAAGAGTCTTCTTGGACTTTTGGAAAAGGTTCTTCATTGAGAGGGCAGACAGTGACTGGAACAAGCTCCTCAGGGAAGTGGTCACAGCACCAAGCCTGCCAGAGTTTAAGGAGCATCTGGACAATGCTCTTAGCCATATGGTTTAGTTTTAGGTAGTCCTGCGAGGAGCAGGGAATTGGATTTGACTCTTATGGATCTATTCCAACTTGAAACATTCCAGGATTCTATGATTCTTGCAAGGCAGGGTGACATAGCCGTGGGTCCAGGGAATGTTCGGAGGTCACTAAGCTCTGAGTGAATACAATGATACACCCATTACACTAATTTTCTTCTTCACATTCATAGAGAAACAATTAGATGAAGTATAAAGAATCATGCCTCTGAATAAATGGATCTAGGGTGTCTCCCCCAGATAAGCTTAAAATACAACTGAAGCTTGAATAGAGAGGATTTCTGTGCCTTCAGAAGAGTCTCTGTAAAGATTTAGTTCCCAAGGATTGAGAATATAAGCACAGGTCTGCTTATCCAGAATCCTTTTGTTTTCTAATCCTCTACCTCACAAGAGAAGACTTGACATGAACCATCGCTCTAACCTACAACACACACTGTAGCAGCAGCTTGACTGTTTCTCTCACATCCTAGCCGAGTGTTACTATGAGACTGGCCAGTCACTTTGTTTTCTCTGTTGAAACCATCACATTTTGCAAAAGGAGACAAATGTTAACTGTCTATCAAGAAAACCATGAGGTCAACTCTGCAGTTGGTGAATCAGGGCTTTTTTTCCTTTACTTCCAGTGTTTTTGTTCTGTTCCCCCCCCACCCCACCCCCCCTCAAAATTACCAAATCCATCAATAGGTGAGGAATAACTTGCTATTAAAGTTTAACTCAAAACCACACTTAACCTGAAGTCAGATTCAGGCAAACTGCTAATGCATCTATCAATAAGGTCCAGAACAGACAACCCAATTACAAGTGTTACATTATTATTAAATCCAAAAGGTCTCTCCTTCTCTGCATCCAGTGCATTTGCTGATATTAGGTATTTTCCCAATACACATCTCCAGAAGGATTCTGTCTTCCTCAGTGGCTTAGGTTGCATTCACAGGGAAGAATCCATTCCCAAGGGGAACACCTGAGCTTTTATAATTCAACTCTTCCGAGCAATGTAGATAGAAGTAATTGACCCTGACTTCTTTCCCGGCATAAGTGGCTGGCTTCTAGGTCTTTATCTGTATAGGCCTAAAATACATAGGCCTAGAACAACTTTGGTTAAAGTACCATGAAAACGTAAAACATTAAGTTACTATTTTCTATTGATTAGCAATTCATTGTCTGAATGACAGGTGAAACTCCTTTGTCACCCACGACTCTGGTAGGCCAGTATGACACATGAAGGATATAATCCTTGTTTATACAGCTGGTAAGAAACCTTGCTGCTGCTCACTGCTTCCTCACTCCTCCTATCCCTACCTCCTTCCTCTTAACACTTGTTTCTGGTTCTGATACTCATATTACCTTCTGCTGATCGGATTCAAATCAATAACTGTCAGGTAATTATTCCACAAAAAAAGAAAGTCACTGAATTTGGTTTTCTATCACAAGAGCGAAACAAATTTCTTCATGGAACAGTCCAAATATCTCAACAGAATAAATGTCTACAGCTCTTTCCTCATTCAAGACTGAAACTTGACATAAGAAAATATATGACTTCCGAGGGACAATGGGTCATAATATATGATCTTCATAGATGTAGAGGTTTTATTTTTTTTCACCATCCATTCTTTGGGGGGGGGGGGGGGGGGTGATTGTTTGGGGTTTTGTTTGTTTTTCTCCCCTTAGGAATACCATTAAAGTCATCAAAACCCACGCTGGGGCTCTGTGAAAAAGACATTCCCATCTGCAGGCAGTCTTCAGAGCCCTACATCACTTGGACAACTCCAGGATTCTCATATCTTGTGCTGGACAGTTGCCTTAGGGAATTTACTGCAGTCTCCAGCCAATAAGAAATTTACTATTTTCTTCATATCTAATCCCTTTAAAACAAGACCAACCATGTAAAGCTTCTTTATGGGAAGAATTTGAAGTTGACTAAGCCAGATGGCATCAAAGACACTTTCTGCAAACTGATTTCTTTGTTAACAAATGGAGAAGAAAAAAAAAATCTTACATTAATTCTCCAAACCTATTAAGAAAGCAAAGCTCACCTTCTTCAATACTCAATGCCAATGATACTGACTTTCAAAAATATATTCACTGAAGTAGTTTCATTTCCTGAATCTAGTTATTACCATCCCACACTAATTCTTCTCCATCTTTAAGAAAATACTCTTTTTTTTCTTTTGTAATTAACAGTATTATTGTAAATTAAAAAGCATGTTAGGTCAGAGGTTAAAAATGTTATGGCTATGTACTGATTCTGAAGCGGGAAACAAGATTATTATTTTCAGCCGACTAGAGGCTTTTTATGATCTTCAGCAAGTTAATTAAAAAGGAAACGATAAGAAGCCTTCAGCTTTTTCTTTCCCCCTTTTGGTTTATTAATATGTATTAAGCTTTTGAGGGCAGAAACCACCTCTTATTAATGCTCCATTTAGAGCTTGATAGGGTGGGCATTCCATCCACTGCACTGTACACAATACCTCATATTACCTCACTACCAACACAGTACAGTAGGAATTGGAAAAATCTCCTAAGAAGTTGCCTGCAGTAGAGAACTCAGGAAATTTAGAAAAGTAAAAAAGAAGCATCTTTTAAAACTACATCTTTTAGTTCATTTATCAGTGATACATATGAAAATAGCCTATTTTAAGAAGAAAGTTACAGTAAATACAAACATTACTGGTTCATTTACTGTTTGAAACAGTTTAATATATAATCTGTGAAGAGTCCCTCTTTGTTAAAGGCATGGAAGGATATCCACCACAGGGTTTTGACTTCAGAGGCAGGGTAGGCAAGGGAGCTACATTCTGGTTGATGTCTCCAGCCAGGACAATTTAACACAAAAGAAGCACTGTTCTTGGCTAGAATAAAGTGCAGATGGGCCTGGAAGTGGGAGATGTTTACTTGGAAATAATACGTAAAGAGTATACAAAATGATGTGGCGTGTCTGCTAGAGTAATGAACTGTGACTCTGAAAAGTGTAAACAGTGCTGGAAGGCACCTACTTAGAGACCAGAGTCTGGCTCAGTTACACACTGTTTGGCTAAAGAACTAAAATACAATAAAAGGGCTACATAGAATAATAATTAAAAAAAAAAAATCTATTCAGAAGCACAATGCTTTCTTTCCCCACTCACAGCTACATATATATTTACCACCACCCTTTCATTAAGGTGGAAGTGTGGCCCTTTTTTGTTTGTGTCAACATGGGACTTTGTAAGCATTAGGTTGCTGTTTAAGAATTTCACACTGTCGAGAACTGAAACAACAATGAATGCTGTCAGGAAGTGAAGGAGGAATATCTAAAGAAATGAGGTAAAGAATAAAGAAGTGATAGAACATGTTCAGTGAAACATTGTGTTAGAAGCATAATCTCCATGGGCACATGGAATATGAATCAAACAGAAATCACCCTGAATATTCTCTTACAGTGTCCTGTTAATAGCAGGTATAATAAAAACCATGCAGAAAAATTTTAAATTAATGTTACAAATATTACTGGAAAAGTTATTTGCAAAGAATGAATCTCAATGTCAAATTGAGATAGACTGTTTAACAACTAGCATTTGCAAGGAAATGCTATAAAATTCCCAGTTACGTCTTCACAGTTATTGAGTTGAGGCCAAATTAACCTCTTGTGTCTTCCGACAGTCCTCCTAACAGTAGTACAGCAACATTTAACTACTAGACTTACTTGAACTTACTACAATACTAACAGCTTCACCGTAACAAGAAAAACACCTCTATTTGCTAGGAGGCCTGTAAAAATAGATATATTCACCAGATAGGTGATGCTGACATTGAATTCTCATGCCTGCAGTTTTCTGTAAAATAACAAAAGATTCTTCTAAATATACTTAATTAAATAGCTGAATAGCAATTTTGGTTTAAAAAAATTGCAGACCAGGTTTGTATTAACTGGACACATTTAGTACAGTTCAGTTTGTTGGAAATAAGATCCTCATCAGTAACTCCACCTGTCATCCAGAACCCTGGAAAAAAGTAGTATAGCCATAGCAGAAGTTGCATTTTGGCCATTTGGATGATAAGAAATATAACAAAATAATCAGAAATATCACAGTAGTATTACTAATAACACTCCATTTGTTACTCAGAACAATATAATGATACCAAATTCTCATAAAGAAAAGTCCTGAACTTATCTGTGGCCTCTTCCCCTCCAGTTGAGAACAGTGGGGCACAACAAAAATGATTACTGAAGAGGCATAATTTCAAAAGGCCAGGAAGAACTCACAAAGCTGATTATTGCTTTGTTTCTCTCATCTGTAGGTATGAGAGAACCACTCCTTGATGGGGCTGGGAGCATCTTTGTACACCATGGGCTTCTCTCAAGTGTCATTAGGAGCAGTGACTCTTCTCAGTGGGGTCATTATTCTTTCAGAATTAAAAAAAAACAACCAAACAAAAAAAACCCCACACCTATCTGCACTTCCCATCGCATCAGGGAGACAACAGCCCAAACCTGCTGACACATTTCATGCTTGTTTGCTGCTTCTGTTTAAAAATGTCTTCTCTCCACCCTCTAGATAGACCAGCATAGCTTCAGCTCCAATGAACAGCTGAAGAAATAAAATGAGACACTTGCTCACATGTGCAAGCATTCAACCACCTTCAGAATGGCAAAAACAGGAAAAAGTAATTTCTAAAAAAAAAAAAAAAACAAACCACACCAAACAAAAAAACCCAAAAATAAGCCTATTCACCAGTATCACAACAAGGACAAAAAACCACCCCAAAACAACAACAAAAAACCTACAGGAAATAAATACCTGCCAGATAATTTTGGATTCCTACTAAGCAAACAGAATTTGATCAAACAGTATTTGTTTTGACTGTTATTCAAGACTAACAAAAATGTTCAAAATAACAAAAAATAATTAAAAAATTCCAACAAGCTAGAATAGATCCACCACTGAAATGCTTTTTGAATCTATTTCATTATTTCTGTTCTAAGACAAATATATTTCTCTTTCAGAGTCATTATATAACATATAAAAACAATCTGTAATTTTAGTCACAGGTATAATAAGGAAAAATAACCCCATCACCTTAATCAAAGCAGGTTGTTTCTACAATCTAAAGCTAATCCAAAAGCAGACAGATGGGTCTAAGGAACATTGCTTTTATCAGACAGACATGTGTTTCTGAACTGGTTTTTGGTAATTGTCACATACCCTAACGTCTTGTACACCAGTAGATGAGCTCTCTCTATTAACTTCTAACTTTAACTGTTCCCATTTATGCCTCAAAAAAATCTAATTTAAAAAAAAAAAAAACACGTGTCTGACAGCTTGAAGATGGCAATGTCTCTGCACTGTGGAAGTTTCACTGCAGCCGTGAGAAGGAAAAGCTCTGACAAGAAAGGGAACTTGTAGCTGTCTGAAGTCAAGGAGGCAGTAATGGAACTGAAGGAACCAGCTGGTTTCAGGTATCACAAAGCAGCTTGGGCATTGTCCCAGTTCTCAAGTCTGCACACATTCACTGGAAATACATCCCTAAATAAGCTCTAAACTTTGTTTTTACTGCCTCTATGGCAGCAAGAAATATTACTGTGGTAGTACCAGTCCCAACTTGAGATTTTAATAGAAGATTAAAAGTTAAAGTTAGATGCAGCAGACCCTAAACAAAACAGAGACTTGTGTGTCTTACAGAAATGTGTGAAAACTGGCAGCACACATTCAGATGCCATAAATCTATAAGCATGGCAAAAAATAACGGTAGGAGGAAAAAGTGTAGTCCATTGCTTGAGGACTGAAATGTAACAATTTACTTCTAAAGATCATGCAGGCTGTAAAAAATTATACTGATGAGAAAAAATTTGAAAAACTGAGATGATGGCTTGTTTATAAAAATGCTAGGAGATTCCATGAACTATGAAATTGATTAAAAGAATATGGAGTTATTCTTTAGATGAACACTTCGAAAGTCTAGCTTATTCAGTACTACATTGTGTTATTTATTATTCATCATAATGTGCTTTTAAGTATTTGCTTAGCACACCTCCTGTAGTAGTCTTTATCCTCTGCATATACTCACCATAATACTGCAAAATTTATCTTACTGTACATAATATACATTTAGCAGTTATTTTTCATAAAGCTGTGAATTTTCCTGTCAGGTAATATTTATAATCACATTCAATCTTCTAGAATTGCTATGTTATCTAGGTTTCTCTGCTACCCAGGGAGTCTTGTCATCTTAAGCAAGTTAATGGGAAGTGGACATGTGTATTGGGTTTCTGTGACAAGGTTTTGGTAGCGGGGCAAGCTACAGGGATGACTTCTATGAAAAGAAGGAAGGGGTGGGGAGAAGGTGTTTTAAGATTTGGACTTAGTTCTCTTTAACTCTGCTTTTTATTGATGATAATTTTTCTTTTTCCCCCCAAGCTGAGTCCATTTTGCCCATGATGGTAATTGCTGAATGATCTCTCCCTGTCATTACCTCGTGCCACATGCTTTTCATCATGTATTCTCTCCCCTGTCCAGCTGAGGAGGGGGAGTGATAGAGCAGCTTGGTGGGCACATGGACTCCAGCCAGGGTTAACCCACCACAACCTATTTGAAACATACGCTTTTCATAGACTTCTTATTAAAATTGTAATCCTTAATTCACAAAATATAGATTATTAGGATAATTTAACATTTATCCGATTTGAATTGCATGGAGTCAATGAAAACTAAGCCCTTAACGATCTGCTGGAAATTCTCCCTCAGAGAATCACATCTTGAGCTGCACAAACAAGTGTAATGTAGAAACCAGGCCAACAACTACTTAAACCAAACTAATTGTACGTTTCCTATTTTTTTTTTTTTAAAGTAATCATAGAGATCTTAAATTGTGTAATTTTAGGCTAAGGTAGAGTGACAGGTAAGATGTAGAATAATATTTTTAATAACTAGGGCAGAAAAAAGTTTTGAAAGTAAGGTCTTTTTCCTCATAAGATTTATTTTAAAATAATACCAGTCTCTACATCATTGTCCTTCGTAATCAAATACAGACATTAAATCCGAGGCACTGACGAAGATATCAGCAGAAATCCACTTATGCTTATTACGTAATACTTTCCTCATTAGAACCCCAGCAACACATCACACATGGAGATACATGAATATATTTTCAATTTGGTATGACTGAAATGTTCTATTTTCATTTCAGTAAAAGAATTTCCTATCTCAAAGTCAGAATGTAAACCAGAGCTGAACTGCATTCCTAGGACTGCCGTTTTACAGAAAACTATATGGGTAATGTTTAAAATCTTCATGTTTGTATGTTTCTTATTCGAGTATGTCAGTTGTTTTTTCTTGGAAAGATCTGAATAGATTTTGAGTATTCATGGAGCGGGGAAAAAGTTGCAGATTATTCAGATAGTGGAAGATGGTTTTTGTTCCCAAAAGCTATCTTTGGAAATTACAGGATCAGCTGGTTTTTTCCCCACTTGTTATAAATAAAAGTCTCAGTTTTAATCAAAAAATAATATGGTATAGTGATTTACCCTAGATTGCATTTGATATTTTCCTGTAGCTCTACTTGTGTCTTATTTCTGAACATCCAAAGAGATCTTACCTATGAAGGTAAGAAAAAAAAATAGCTCTTATATTTGAAACATTCATATTTAACTTTTCCAGAAATTGTCAATCATACAACAGACTTCTTTGTTTTTAAAAAAGAATACGTTTGTAAGATAGTGTTCTACCTTTAGGGGGAAAAGGGGGGAATTCTGAGTTAGCTGTGCGAAATACATGCAGAAATAAATATATTTCCAGTATGAAGTATGGCTCATAAATTCATAGTATTATGACTGCCTTATTAATTAGTTATTCTGAGAAAGTAGTACCCCTCAGTGTATCATTAAGTAGCTTCATCATAATATGGATACTGCAAAAAAATCCTTTATGAAAATTAAGTGTTGAATGTTAATCAGTTAATAGGCCAATTAAATTTTTCTGTTGATTAACCACTAGTTAATTTTCACTATGTTTTGCCACAAGACTGACCTACCACATTTCATATTTAAAAGGAAGCCTACCTTACAAGAGCCTTCACTATACTGTGTTGATGATTTGTCCTCTACTGATACAGAGCTTCAGATGTCAGGTAACAGACTCCAGGTACAGCCATCTGTTTGCTGTCGCATTTGGCCCTCACTTGTTCCTTTTCTGGTTTTCAGTCCAGGCCTTGCCTGATGAAAAGCTTTTTTCACCCTCGCTTCCTCTGGAAGGCTTGGCACCAGACGCAGGGAAGGAAGACACAGGAACACCTGCGGAAGCCTTACTTTGGCTTCATCCTTGTTTCCAGCATGCAGCTGCAGGCAGGATGGTACTATATGGGCCACACGTCAGGCAAACAGCATGAAGGCAGGCCACAAGTGTAAAATTAAAATAGTCTCTTTTGCAGGAGGACTACCAACTAACTCCAGTGACCGTTCCAGTCATGTACTCAGAGCCTGACTTCAGTGCTCCCTGGCAACACTTCCTTTGCACAACTTCCACACCTCTCTGCATCTGGCATGCACAGCGCTGTAACTGGCACCTCCTCACCTCTTTCTCTGCCCAAGATTTTTCCTTCAAAGCCAAGTGGGTGCTTATGTACAGGACAGCTGGCCCACATGTCTGTTGTCACACTGAGCCAAAACCGCCTTTTCCACAAGTCTTTCCAAACAAACAAATGAGAGCGACAGTAAATCCACTGGCATTGCTATCCACTTGGATACAATGAAATTATGGTGAAAAAGACACAGTGCATTTCACAAACACAAGGGATATTATCCACACCTGTGGATCTGATACCTTCATAGGGTGCAGCACCCAGCACAGTGCTAGGATTCCTTTCCCTCTCTCAGGTGAGAATCCCTGTATACAACAGGATATAATACTACATATCCTATTTACGTTAAACTCAAACCTGAAAAATATATCCCAGTGTGGCTAATCCTCTACCTACTTCAAATACAGCTTCCCTAGAGCAAATTATTTAAAATGGCTCCTACATAAACTCCCAGGTACATTCTTGTAAAGAGACAATAATGGAACTGGAAGAAGTTATCTGCAATCAGGCTGTGATGAAATCAGGCCTCAGATGTGACCCTGCAAAGAATGACGTGTGTGCACCATTAGACCTTACAACTCGATTCCAGGCTGTGGCACCATTCAAAGACTGAAACCTTTGGAAGTCTAGGAATTAAAGTGCATAGATAAAACAGAAGATACCCATTTTCTGTCATTTTATAACAGTTAAAAAAAATCATGCAAAAAATATTGTATGAGAAGGTGAAATTGTCCAATACATTAAGTACAAAATTGGGCTTGAAGTGTTTTGAATAGTGAATCAAACTCCAAATGCAGTTCTGATTGTTACATTCTTTTTTATCAAAAGAGACTGACCTCTGAAGGTGACCCTTAACAGGACGAGGAAATCTATCCCTTCCAAAGTGAGAAGCACTGCAGGGCTGTATATGGAGCCAAAGAAAGCTGCGAGATGATTGCTGCCCTTCGACACTCAGCTGCTGCTATAAACATCTACGCGTGGAAACAGAAGTCAAAACCACTTTTTGCACTTGCTTTGCAGGCAGAAGGAAACAGGTTGGCTAGAAGATGCAACTCCTACCAAATTTCTGCCATGGAATTCCTAAGTGTCAGAATGTAAGCGTAAAATATTTGACTCACAAAACATTTATGATGTACGCAAAGTGTCTGGGGGAGGTTGCAAGGAGAGGGGGAAGCGCTCATGTGCACACTCCCATGTGTACCGGCAGAGTTGGCACCCCAGATGCTCTGGGGATGGTGGCACTCTAGAGGACCTCCTGAGGCAAGACACGGTGCTCACAGGTGGCCTTCCTGTGCCATGCTGCTGCAGCCTCTGTGTCATAAGTGCACGTAGGATTTTGAAAGCTGCCTCAATATCATCCCACAGCCCTCAGAGGCTTTAGATCTGCACAGATGACAGGTGTAATTAGGAAGGATGCACTACCTCCCCAGAGGTAACTGGGGTTGTTCAGCCTGGAGAAGAGGAGGCTCAGGGAGGACCTTATTGCTTTCTACAACTCCCTGAAAGGAAGGTGTAGAGGTGGGGGTTGGTCTCTTTTCCCAAGCGAGAAGTGATAGGACAAGAGAAAATGGCCTCAAGATGTACAAAGGGAGGTTTAGATTGGATATTAGGAAAAATTAATTCACTCAAAGGATTGTCAGGCACTGGAACAGGCTGTCCAGGGAGGTGGTTGAGTCACCATCCCTGGAGGTATTTAAGAGACACATAAATGTGCTGCTTAGGGACATGATTTAGTGGTGGAGTTGGCAGTGTTAAGAGTTGGACTTAGTGGTCTTAAGTGGCTTTTCCAACCTAAATGATTCTGTGATTCTATTCTACGATTCTAAATACATGAAATTATAGGACCGTAAGAGTTAGAGCCTGGAGAGCAGGAGCACCCCAGACAATTGGAGCTAGAGGAAACCAGGATTGCCTTCAAGCTGGAAGAGGCAGCAGAATGGATTTCTGGAGAAGGAAAAGTTTGGCAGTTACCACATGCATGATTTTCCTGGACCATGTACAGCAAAATTGTTACAGGATCTTGCTGCAATTATTTCTGCTTATCTCTGGGCCTGCAGACAAGCAGAAGGTAAGGCACACTTTCAAAGGGATACACACACAAAGTCAGTCCTAAATCCTCTATCAAATGGCGATACACGCGACACTACACATGGGAGTGGAGGGTATGGTACTCACACTGTAGATCCATGTCTTTAGAGGTACCTAATGGCAACAATCCCAGCTGAGGAGATAATGAAGATAAGAACCCACTTCTCATTTTCTTGCTGGCTTTTGTGTTTGTAAAAGGTATACTTTGCTCTCATTATGCTAGAGATATTATTATATTTGAGGCACATAGTATATTCTTATCACCAGATTGCCATAGTTTAGAAGTCTAGCTCACCACTCTAATACCATTTGTGTCAGAAACTCAAGTTTTATGAGGGTGTCTCTAAGGAACAGCATTGCATTATTGGTCTGAATAATGAAAAAGTGGATTACATCCTTTTTCCTTACTGAAGCTGTCTGTCACATGAAATACAGATACTGCCAATGCAATAGTTAAGTGTAATGACTAAAAGATAGCTAAGGATGTTTTCTGATGCTTGGATGGTATTTATTGCCTTCCTAATGCTCCCTGAAAGAATCCTCATAAATGAAGACTCTTCTGATTACAATCAAAATAAAAAAAAAATCCCTATATTAGTGTGGGTATAATTTGGAAACCGTTCTTTGTTTTTCCATGGTTCAGTGATAATGCTGTTTTATACATCCTGCATTTTAAATCTTTTCCAAATGTGCTTGCCTATTTTCTGCTCATGGCATTAGAATACATGGCTCAATAAAAACAAACAAACAGAGCCCAGGCCGATAATCTTTACAAAGCAGGCAATATACTATTACTAGAACTGGATCCAGATTTTGTGATAAAATGTATTATACTGAAGTTTGGATCAGAACTCTGAAATAAGGTATAAAAAAACCCCAGCCTTAGTATTTGATGTAGAAAATATCCTCTGACTCATGGGAAGACAAGATTGTGTTTGCATTTGAATTCGTCTGTTTTACAAAAAGTAACAATTCACCCAAACCATTTTTGGATACAGAGCAGATCAATAGCAAGAAGAGATTACAGTTACTTCAGGAGCATTGGAACCAAGTTTAATTCTGTGCTGGAAAAGATGCTTGAAAAATGCTGCAAATAATAGTTGTATAGTAAGGTAGGCACTACTTAGTAGACCAGGATAAAACTGCAATTCCTTTTTTGATGATCTGCAATATAACACATAAAAGAAAATTAAGTCTACTTTGTGGAGAGCAGTAGGAACTAAGAGGCAGCAGGTTGGTTCCATCCTGGGGTGTCTGAAATTAAAGGAAAAGCCCTACATGCTGTGTGTGGGGGTTCTTTTCTGCCAGAAGAAACTGATGAAATTAACTGATGCAAACATGCAAGATGTCCCATGAAATAAGACAGACATAGAAACACAGCTCAGAAAAGTCTTTGCTCAGCTTCTCCAAGTCTTCTTTAAACTGATCCCTTGGGTTATAGCATGTCCCATTTAGATGAAGAAGTTCCATCCAGACTGCAACTATTCACTGTCTACCCTAAAATTTCTGTGCTGAGTCTCTTGGTCCTTTTAACCTGTTCACTTCTCAGAGTTTCATCATCTTCATCTTTATAATTCAAGTGGAGGCAGGATTATCTAGGCAGTGGTAAGGAAAAGGGAAAGCCTGTCAAGGAGATCTACAGATTCTGCAGAAAACAGAAGGGCAGTAAGAAAGGCCATCAGGATTGGGGCAGTCACAAAACCAGAAACGGTAATATTTTTGCTGAAGCTTTGATAGTCTTCATTCTAAAAGACCACGAGATGTAAAAAAAACCCCCACACAACCAAAAAACCAAATATTCAAACCTGAAAACTCGCTTTTCTTCAGAGAAAATCTATTAGAGTCAACTACCAGCTAAAGTGGAGACTGACTCTGTGACCTACCCCATCAAATATGCCAGTGGCACACTCTGATGCTGGCACTTCTTAACTTGATTCTTGACTTAAATGCCCTTTTAACATGCTCATTAGTGAAATTTTCTAATTAAAAAATGCAACAGCTAAAAAGACACCCTCTCCTACACAAGTCACATGGAACCAACCTGAACACCTACACGGTTCATTAGCTGAATTGGCAATTTCAGATCCCAGAGCAGTTCTCTACCATTTCTGCTAATTGAGTAACTTGTAGCAGAAGTAGGCTGTTATCTTTTTTATACACCTGTCACAAAAGGCAGAACATAATTTATTCTATGGAAATAAAGTTTGTGCTGCCTAGAATACCTCAGGAATCCAGTGGCTTAGAGTAATTCAGCCATTTTTAAGAACTGCGAAGGAAAGTGTTATCCTAAGTTTTTCTGCCTGCCCCTTTCCAGACACCTTTTGCTTCCTCCGTCATTCACCCTTTAATGTCACTGTCTGCCGTGGTCCCATGCACAGCTAGTATCATTTGTTTTCATACCCTCTTATGTCTCACTTTCTTGCGCTATGTTCCCGCTCTTCATTTTTTTATCACCCTCTCTTGTCTCTGTCCGCTTTCTGTTCAGCAAGGTCAGGATCCTACAGACACTAACACCAATCCCACCTCCAGGTTATTATATATGATCAACAAGTGTTTGGCATTTATTTACTTTCCCCCTTCATCTGCTTCACACTTTATTTCTACAATATGCCCAGTATTTTTGTGTATTTTTCTGCATTTCTTTAAAGTCTGTGGCAGTTTCTAAGGCATCATCACGTCTTTTTTAAATCATCTATTTCCAGAATTAACTACAATACCTGTAGAAAAACTTGATATTCTAACAGTCCTTTCTACCTTTTCCATGTATTTCTTTACATTAGCAACACCAGATCCCTTATCCAGACTTCTCCTAGATGTAGTTCGATATTTATGTGACTAATCATCATATACAGATACTCTTATCTACATCAAAATATTTTCAGACTGCTGCCAGTGTCACAAGACAGCCACACATCACAACACAGTAACAAGCCATTTGCTCTTTTGAGATAATAATAAATGATTATTAATAAAATTATTAATAGATTTTATTAAAAAATAAGGGAAAAATTGGTAAGCAGATGAATACATTTTAGTCAATTTCAATTAACCTTCTACATGAGCTTGTGCCATGGCAATCTTTCAGTGCCTGGCATTAGACACCAAGTTTTCCCTCTTAATAACTCCACAAAACGAAAATATTTCTTGCATATCACTTACAGAAACAGGTCACATAACATCTAGTGACGTTCTCCCAAGCAGCTCAGCAATACCTTTAAAATTCAAACCTCGCACTGTACTCCACTCTGACATGGTAACACGAAAACATGAATGGTGAGGCAAGGCGTGGCATTCAGCACTGCACACAGATGTACCTGTGCTACCTTCCGTGGGTGCTGCGAGCGGAAAAGATCAGGAGTGATTCACGAGGATTTACACAAAAGCAGCTTTAAAAGGATATCTATCCTAACCACTCCTAGTGAGAATTAAAATGTACATAAGCCAGAACTGCCCCGTGCTGGACGCAGCCGGTTCCAGACTGCTCCAACTGACCTGCCTCAGGGCATGGCTGAGCCCCACAACCCAGTGATGGCACCTCAGGGAAAGCCCTTATAAGAAAGGGCAAAACGCTGCCCAGCAGTGAGGGGGAAATGTGTGAGAAACAGCCCCACAGACACCCAGGGGAAAGCAGGAGGAGGGAAGGAGGTGCCCAGGGCACCCTAGCAAGTATTCCCCTAAGCACATGGAGGACCCATGCTGGAGTAGGTTTATCCCAAAGGCCTGCAGCCCACAGGAAGGACCCACACAGGAGCAGTTCATGAAGGACTGCAGCCCATGGGGAGGAGCCAAACTGGATCAGGGAAAACTGTGAGGAGGAAGGAGTGGCAGAGAGGAATTGTTAGGGACTGAACCTAACCCACCATTAGCACCCCTCTGTGCCACTCAGGCAGTGGGGAGGAGATAGAGAGGTCGCAAAGGAAGGAGTGGAGGCTGGGAAAAAGAGCAAACAAGGGGAAGGTGGTTTAGTTTTCTTCAGTTATTTCTTTTGGTGCCATTTTACCTGTGCCACTGTTTGCTCAAGATGTCTTTCTGCAGGCACAGAAACTGCATTTTAAAATTAAAAAAGATGCTGACTTCTCTATTCATACCAATGTGCATTTTCTATATGCCCTAATGACAGTATCAGGAATGCAAAACCTTGATCATTTATCACTAATAACTATGGAGGAACCACCTTCTTACTTGGGTGGTGTGATGTACTTGAATATCAACTTTTTTTTTTTTGCCCTCTGCCAAAAATAAAGCACTTATCAGATGTATAAAAAAGTAAGCTCTGAGAAGGTACTTCAAAGACTTAAGTATCACAGTTTTTCTATTCCTATAGTTATTGATGCAGATACAGTCTGTACCGATAAAGAGCTTCTGGTACTTACAAAGTTGTTGTTCTGACGTCTAGTGTTTAGGTACAGAGCAGCCTAAAGCTTGTTAGCAGCAGACATTGTCTGTACAGGATATGAAGGGATTGTGCAATTTAAAAAGTCTTTCCTTTCCAACTCCTAGACAGCTAAGGAGACACCAAGCAAGCACAGGGGTACTCCTGAAATCCTGCTCTCATCTACAGCCTAAACAAAGAAACAGGGCCTCAGGAGATACAAAACTACATGTGCAGTAGCCAAAGAACAAATTAAGTCATTTTTTAATTATAATCTGAAAAAAAGAAGTAATCACCACTTAAATAATGCCTCACGGAGTGAAGTATTTGCCCAAGTACAGAAGACCGAAACCCAATGCCTTCCTCAGCCTGAAGCTTAAACCAACATTTCTAAGCCTCCTACGAGGATATTTACCATCAGGCAATGCACAAAGTTGAAAGAGCTACCTATGCTCCTCTCAGTGAATCTCTGACATATTGCTGAAAAGAGTTGAAGATGCATGAAAAAGACAAGTCTAGGAATCTGGTAACTGTTCCCAAGACCTTTTTCTAGTTTGTATTTGAGGATAAAACACAGAAAACCTCCTCTGTCCTCCTACTGCAGCAATTTCATACAGAACAACCACAAATGCACAGCAGTGCATGCACACATTCAACTCACCCCAAAGCTATCAGGCCCATTAGGACTTCTGAAGGATCCCTGCAGAGGAGCATACAGCTTCATATTCTTCATTGGGCTTAAGTAGGATTCAGGTGCTGAGATGATCAGCTGGAAGCAATTACAGCAATAAAAATGTGTAAATGTAGGTGTTCTGAAAACTCTCACATCAAACAGAACTGTTATTGAACTAAGTCTGACAGAGTTCATCGACAACAGATCGGAGGCTTTCAGGATTCAAAGTTTCAATTTAGAAGTTTCCATTTTGTCTATTGCACAACTAGATCTTAAGCTAAATCTGTGTGTGTTACATAGAGAAACCTAGCAGCAGAATTGTTTATTCTGTGGTGGCCTCAAAACATTAAAGCCATCAACAAGGATGAGTACTTGACTGCCAGTGTGTATCCTCAAAATGATTCTATTTTTTTTATACTGAAATATGCTCAGAAAGCCATTGCAATAGTTCCCATATTCCAATTTGTGCTGCTGCAGCAAAATAAATGTCCTCTGTATTAATGACGGTGCATCTTGTTAGGTAGATGTATTCTGGTACCTTGGAGACATTCTTCAGTGAATTAGAAATAACATTCTAAATAACCACAAAGCAAGTCTTAGGTTAGACAGCATTAACTCTTCTTTAGATTATAGTGGGGCTTAAAAGGTTGATTTGATGTGCAATAGGCTGTTCTTCAAAGCCCACTGGAAAAAAATGGAGGATTTTCTAAGGATTGGAAGTACCTTGGCCTCGGCTGCATTTTTCTTCCATTCCTTGTACACGCTTGGACTTAAAAACAAGGTGTGTGGCTAGCAAAACAAAGGGAAGCCAGGATCAGTCATCTAGGGCCCTCTATCACTTCACCTCAGATCTGTTGAAAATATGTACTGCTTAGCTCATCAGAAATGTGACAATATTCTTCAAAATGATCAAGTAAAATGAATATGTCCAACTTTACAGTAGCTTTCAACCTATATTTCTAAATTTCATTCAGCTGTACTCTGAAAATAAATTCTATTCCCTGATGTGAACTTCCCTTGCCCGTGCAACACTTCAAATCTACATAACTTAATCTATGCACTAATGGACTCCTAATTTTCTGGGGTAGTCAACCACACAAAACATTAACACAGGTCGTTAAAAGATGTAGAAAATTTAAACAAAGACATAACAACTAATTCTGTGCAAGAAAGAGCTATACCACAAACCTATGAAAAACCTATTTATACCATTGCTTTTCCCAGAATGGTGTAATCTAAACAGCAAATTCTTCCACCAGTTTATCTTATGATTGTCACATCTTTAATGTTTTAAAGAAGCAGTCTCTAAATCCGTCTGTCCAACTTCCCATTGTTCTTTTTTTTTCTCCTTTGTTTTGTTTTGGTTTTGGTTTGGTTTTTGTTCTCTAAATTTACCTTTCTATGTAGAACCTCCATGGTGCAGGGGACCTCAGCCTCTGGACAAGGCTACTAGAATAGGCTTAGGGTTATGGTTACAGTTAGGGTTCAAAAACCACAAAGCCTACAGCTCCAAGGATAATTGGATTTCCAAAGGCATGACAAGGCGAGCACGGCACTGCCCCAACCTGGCTCCGTCCACAGTTTTCCTAGGTGAACCCCAATGGTTCTGGGACCTCAGCCTCCAGGGCTACTAGGTTAGGGTTCGGGTTAGGTTTAGGGTTCGTGTTTAGAAAACCACAAAGCCTACAGCTCCAAGGACAATGGGGATTGCAAAGGCATGCCAAGGGGATTGCAGGACTCTACCAACCTGGCTCCGTCCACAGCTTTCCTAGGTGGAAACCCCATGGTGCTTGGGACTTCAGCCTCTGGACATGACTACTACATTCTTTTAGACTGAAGAACAGAAAATGTAGAGGCTGTGATTTATTTTTTAAGAAAAGGATCTGGAAAATTGCCTTGGGTGATTATAGCCATTAGTCAACTGTAGCAAACAAGACTTTAACAGTCTTTTTTTAAAGGAGGCTGGAAAACGGATAAAAAGCTGCCTGAGTTTATTAAACATAAATCTTTGTAGATGAACCAGAAAAGTGGCTTTGATAAGCTCTCTTTTTTTGAGACATGGGAAATCTCAGGGATTTAAAACTGTCTGGAGCTAAGTACTACATAGATGGTAATTAGCTGAGCTGAAATATTTGTGGATTGATATTGATTGGGGATGTCAATAGGCTAAAGGAAGGTTGTCAATGGCTTGTATTTAAAAAAAACAAACAAACAAACAAAAAAAACCCCACAAAACAAAGAGCAAGTAAGATTGGAGGGAAATTCTGTTTAATGTTTCAATTTAAGATTTTGGCATTAAAAAATGTGTGTGATGGAATATACCATTAAAAGTTGTCTCTGAAGTGGGAAGGGATGAAAATGAAATACAGGAAGAAATTGATAATAAGGCTAAAGTATTAAAAATGAGATGTAATTGAACAGTGAGATATTAAAAGTCAGGTAATTAGTAACCTGGAAATTCCACAGCTGGAAGCAGTGGAAGTGAAAAGCTTGAAGTAGTGGAAGTGAAAATCTTGTGAATATTAGTTTGCATGTAACTGAGTCGCTGACTTGATGTGATGAGATAGATACTGCCCTATAGGGTGTTGAAGAAGCTTCTTTCATGCAGAAAAGGGGGCAGGTGTCATGGCCAGGGTGAGGAGCAGCGGTGGGTGTTCTCTTGAGATACGCTATGCAGGTCCTGTTACATCTGAGGATGAACTCAAGCTGCTGTGAGAGCAGGGCTGCTAGGACGTTGGGGAAATGGAAGAATGTTTTCATTGCCACTTCAGTGACAATCAAGTAAAGCATTTCACCAGCCAGTAGTAGTTAATTGCATTTTTGAAGTCAGACAATGGTCGGGCTAAGCCTTTCCTTTTTTTCCTCCACTTAGATGTGTGTGTCAGGGTGTGGAAAAGGGCCAGCTGCTGGCTAAGGGCAGGCAGTGGGGAGCTCAGCACAGTGACACAGCCAGCCAGGCAGCACCTCCCCAGCCGGGCCCAGGCCCACACCATGAGCCAGGCCAGCCCTGGGGGGCAGCCAGTTTCAGCTGTGAGCCCCCAGTGCTGGGCAGGTCCACGGTGACCGGGCAGGTCTGAGGCCAGGCTGTGGGATAGGGTCAGCATCAGTATCAGACGCAGCGCAGTGAGAGGTAAGAGGCCAGGATGCCAGTCTGGAGCACAGCATGTGATTCAGCAAGGCCCCTGGCTAGGTATGGGCATGGCTGCAATGCTGCTGCAGCTCGGTGCAGCTGGTGGCCCAGGCAAGATCTTCAGGCTAAAAATGTCTCTGAAGGGAAGGGTAGCCCTTCAGGAGTTTTCTTCACACAGCATATTTCAGGTGTGTTCTTACCAACACAGGCCCTCAGCCCAAGCAGCCAGGTTCCCAAGGGACAGGGGGATGAATCCAGGGGACTGCTGCTGCAAGCCTGTGCTAAGAGATGTCTTCCTTGAACTCCTCTGTATTACAGCACCTGGTTCATTTGCAGCTGTCCCTTTGCTTAGGCCAACATCCTCCCAGAGGAGTGATGACAAGGGAGTGCCGGCCAACACATCCAATTAAATTTTCCCACACCAGATCCTCCATCATGTAGAGGTCCTTTAGAAATTCTGCCTTGTCAGGGCCTGAAGTGCATGCCCACCCATGCCGTGGGGGTTTGGCTGCAGGGGCTCAGGGCCAGCTTTGCTGTGGCACAGGTGTATGACCCGGAGAGACCCCTGTGGGGGACCCCATGCTGAGCAGGTGATTTCAAGGTTGGGCTCTCGCTTCTGGTGCCTACCCGAGGCAGACATGCCTGTGCCTGACCAGGCACCCTGTTGGTCCCGACTCCGATCTGCACATCTGACTCCCCAGTTGAGTCTGGACCTCCCTTGTCCCTGGGCTTTTGGCTGACCCCAGTTACCATTACTGGACCAGCCTGCCTGTCTTGCTTTCTGGCACTTCCTTTTCAAGGCATGATCAGGAGACAGGTCAGATGTTTTTGGCATCAAGATAGGAAGAGAAAAAGATTCCTTTGATTCACATCCTCTACACATGCCCAGCATGCCTGGAAGGAAGAGGAAACACAGCGGCGAGGCGGATGACGGCCCACCTGTGCGAGTGGTGCCACAGAGCTGCCTCCTGCCACCACAGAGCAGCAAGCCACCTCCCAGGAGGAGGAGGCAGAGGAGAAGGAACAGAATCCCCGCTGCTGCCAGGAGCGAGATCGACCTGGCTCCTCTCATCGAGGCCATGTCGCACTTGACTCTAGGCCCACCAGAGAACGGCATGGAGCCCCAGCACGTCTGCCTGCCCGGGCGCAGCCAGAGCCGCGAGGCGGGTGGGCGCGCAAAAAAAAAAACAGTGCTGGCAGCTGCCCACAAGGGAGGCACCTCCCGTAGGCGGGAAGATGACCACCAGGCGGTGGAGGAGGAGGAACAACATCCTCACCCCTCGTGCCATGAGAGCGCCGGCCCATGATCATCGCTCAAGCACTGTGAAGCGTGGCCAGCAGGTACGTGTGGCCAGCAGGTCGCGGGAGGGGATTCTGACCCTGTACTCTGCTCTGGAGAGACCCCACCTGGAGGGCTGCGTCCAGCTGTGGAGCCCTCAATATCAGAAGGATATTGACCACTTGGAGCAAGTCCAGAGGAGGCCACGAAGATGATCAGAGGGCTGGAGCGCCTCTCCTATGACGAAAGGCTGCAAGAATTGGGCTTGTTCAGGCTGGAGAAGAGGAGGCTCCGAGGAGACCTCATTGCAGCTTTCCAGTACCTGAAGGGGGCCTACAAGGGTACTGGGAGAGGACTTTTTACAAGAGCCTGCAGTGATAGGACAAGGGGTAATGGGTATAAATTGAAATCAGTGAGGTTTAGATTAGATATCAGGAAGAAATTCTTCCCGGAGAGGGTGGTGAGGCACTGGAACAGGTTGCCCAGAGAAGCTGTGGATGCCCCATCCCTGGATGTCTTCAAGGCCAGGCTGGATGAGGCTTTGAGCAACCTGGTCTAGTGGAAGGGGTCCCTGCCCATGGCAGGGGGGTTGGAACTAGATGATCTTTAAGGTCCCTTCCAACCCTAACCATTCAGTGATTCAGTGATTCAGTGTGATGATGTATAGTTCTGATACTGTCATGACATGAGTTCTGATAAGTCTCCCTTCTAAAATAAATAATTCTAATTTGTTTTCATGCTCCCTTTTTATGAAATTCTCTCCACTTTCTCAAGATTATCCATCTATCAGCTGTTGACCCTAGCAGTGATTGCCAGATTTAACATGCAGAAGTTCTTTATGTGATTATAATGCAAAACATCGGTGCTGGATTCTGGTTTAAAAGAAAAAAAAAAAGTATAAATCTTTATTATTTTAGTATCTAAGCCTAATACAAAATAGAGGAGTTGGGACGGGTCAAGGAGAGACTGCTTTGTCTGCTTACCAGATGACTTATCTGTAATATATAAATGTGATAGTTTACAGCTCCATTTTTTTAATCCTTTCTATCTCATGCTTCCCCTGAGTAAGACTCCTGCTGTGTTACATGACCTCTCATCCAACTTTGTACTTAACAGAAAAACTTCATAACAGAAAAAATACATCATATTACTGTCCTGTTTTTTAGTTTTAAGGTTTAACCTCTCTGGTTTAGCCCCAATAAAATCAGCACTGGCCCTTTTCCAGCTGTCTAAGTTTTAGAGGTTGCTTGTCTCTATCCTATCTTAAACATACAGGAAAACAAACAACACTTCAGAAAATTCTGACCTTTTATTGTAAAACTGGAAGGCTGAATTGATCAAGAGTGAGACTGGAGAAAACAACAGAGAGATTTTGCACAGGAGAAATTTACTCAGCTTGGAAGGGAATGTTATTAGATGACTTGTTGCAATGGTACTACCCCATTGTATTAAACTGCGACCAAAACAAGCTTCTACTTGGTCTTGTTGGACCAAATTGAGGAGGATCAACTAGCAACACACCAGCCAGGAGAAGAATATGAGGAGGAGTTGGCTGTTTTCTTCAAATTTATAACCCCTTTGGGAGGAAGAGAAATCCTTGCAAATCACTTTACATCCATATTTTGGGGTTTATTTATAATAGCAAGAGCTTAATTAAGAAGCAAACTCTTTGGCTGAATGGACATTCAGAAAAGAAGCCACCGCTTTGCCGCACCTGCCAGTGTGTTATGTGACCAAGTGTCTGAGCAGGGACTGAGTGAGAAAGTATTGTGGCAGTTCTTGTAGGGTGGCATTAACTTAGTAAAATTAGAAAATGTAGTAGATGTGCTTGGAATTTCCATTCTGCTGCATACTGTGCTTTCTTCTGTCACACTCTCTGCTCTCGTGACGGGAACGTATGCTCACTGGGGATTTGAATTAGTGTGGCAAACCTCAGGAGTTGCTTTTTAGAGACTTAAAGCCAGCGCAGTAACTATAGGTGTCACAAAATTTGCTAAGTATTTAATTCCTGGTTTAATTAATGCAACATTCGGTTTTATCCACACATTTTTATCCTTACTTAATTGAGAACCTAAAGGATTAAGGGGATGGGCACCAACTATAGTAATTTTTATTCTGATATACAAAAGGTGCTTTCAATTTGCATTTTAACTCCATTTCTGCTCTAATGTTGATAATGCGCAAAGCCCAGTGATATTATTATACTTTGACACTGAATTACCAGATAAATGACTTGTCAGAGTTCATTTATGTTTCTGAATGTTTGGCAAGGAGTGACAGCTGCATAGAGCTTATAATTCAGTGATGCATTATCGCAGAGAAATAAAGCAGCTTTCCTGAAAAATATATGCAAACCAAAATCTTGGGGGTCTAGATACGGTGGTTTTAGATTCAGAATGTGATTGTGTGCCAAATAAGAGGATTAGTTCTAGAAGTCAGATAATGCCAGAGGAAAGGAGATAGATAGTTACTTTTCTCTTTTTGAGTAAAGAGCAGAATTTTGGATGAACAACAGGTACCTGGACTGGAAAAAGTTTTCTCCCCTTTAAATGGTAGAAGAACAAAGTTACTCATACTGTTCAAATTCAGTTTTGTGTTTAGTCTATTCTGGTTCCCACTTTTTTGATATGCATGATCTCTTCACTCTGCCAATCAATGTGATGCAACTTCTGAAAATATCTGAGAAATATTGAGGATAGTGAGTAATTTAAAAACATCTGATGCCACACTGATGCAAAATAAAACTTCTCTATTTCCAATTCAATGTCTCTTGAATGCGGGGGAGATATATTTGCATTAACCTCCAGAAAAAAAGTAGCAAAAACTAAGGCAGACACTGCTGCCTCTCCTGACCCTCTTGGCATCAGCTCAGGGTTATTTTGCCAAAACCACTGTGTGCCTTGAACAATGTCTGGATTTAAAAATGTCTTAATTTTGCACATTCTCAAATGGAAAAGTGACCTAAGCCATCCTCATTCCCTTTCTGCTGGTCCTGACAGTAACGGGAGGCTGCAACGCAGCTGCCGGTGCTGGCGGGCAGACCTGATGCTGTGCAGGTGTGTGGCTGTGGGTCAGACCCAGCTGGGGCAGAATGAGGGGGAAGGAGCCTCCCTGAAGGGGCCCTTTTGCTCTCACCTCACCAGTTCCATGGTGGCCAGGTATTTACTTGAGGTGGACCTGCTGGCTTAGGCTTGTGTTTTTGCTAAAGCCATCCACCTGATCCCTGTGCTGCTGGCCAGCCCTGTTGCCGGCCGTTGCTGGCCCAGTGCTGTCCTCTCTGCTCCATTGCGGCTGCTGCTCTTCCATTGCCCTGGGCTCCCGGCTCCCTGACCTCTGCAGAGCAACCAGCTCTTGCTGCTCCTGACTATAAGGTACTGGCTGTTCTTCATGGTGGGAGCTGGTTTACTTTTATTGTCTTCTCTGGATGTTCTAGCTGTGATCTGAAATAGAATGTGGAAAGGTTTAATTTTGAATGTTTTTTTCCAGCCTAGTAGTGCAACAGATTGAAATGGTACTACCAATGTTGATGGCATTGTGCACCCCTTGGAATGAGAAAATAGTGCTGATTATGTTTTTTAAAAAGCCCACAAATAGTTGCAAACTTGAATTAATATCTTCTTTTATTTCTTTAGCTTCTATAAATGCTCTCATAATGCCAGATTGCCAGATATTGTTACAGCCTGATTACTGGATTTTGCAGCCCTAACTATATTAATTTGCAAAAAGAATTTTATAATTATGTATATTCATCAGTTCAATTCATGAAGGACAATGTGTGGCATACAGGAAATTAGAGCTGAGGAGATAAGAAACTCTCCCTCCCCCACCTAGCAACTGTGTAATTAGAAGTGCTCATTTAGTAGATCAGTTCTCAATTAACCAGTAAGTATTTGAGTTAGATATGTTCTCTTGTCTAACGTGACTGAACGTAATTTAAAATAGAGTATGTGAGATGTTGGCTAGTAATGGCAAACTGACAGATGACATTTCTTATAAACTGTATTGCTGAATATGAAACTCTCATATGTGTAGTCCATCTTTACTGTGAGAGGGATTTGGGATGTAAAAGGCAGAGCTAGAACTATATAATATTCTGTAGGGAATACTTCTAGGTGCATGCTGTATAGTTTCAATTTGTTATAATGAGGTTTTTGTTATAAAAAATACACATAGCGAATTGCATAGGAGGTATCAGGTGGGATTGATGGCGGCTATAACAAAGTTCTGTTTATGGATAGGTACATAAAAAAGATTAGATACTGCCAGTTTCTAATTCAGGTACCCTGCCATTGAAAGAAAGTATCTCCCAAAGAGTTTGCTCAGTGCAAAAAAAGAGTCCACAGTATATGCCTGTTTGCACGTGTACATGGTGTGAGGTTTTGGGGAGGGTTTTTTTGGGGGGGGGGTTTGTTTTTTTAATCCGGGAACAGCACGGGGCCCCGGCACACCTACCTGCTGAGGCATGGTCTGAGACCCCAGCGTTAACAACCCTCCGACGCGCACCTGGAGCCCGTGCGTGGAGGTTTACCCACCAGAGGCTGGAGGGTGAATCTGTAGCACGCTCATGTCTTTGTACCATGTGACTTTTTTTTTTTTCCCCCTTTATAAAGCACAGTAAGGGTGGTGTTACCCAAGGTAATAGGGCAGGTACAATCTTTTCAGATTTAAGAGAGCTTGAGCACCACTGATGTGTAAATCAGAGGCTTGTTTAAGGGAACATGCAAGAGACCTGGGCAGCTGGTGACATGGACTGCCCTTGGGCAAGTTAGACTGGTTTTGGGTGATGTGCTCCTTTCTTGTGGGCACCTTCTTCCTGCTGTTCAGGCACGTCCAAAGATGTTAATTTAGACTTTCTTATAATCTTTGTTGTCCTTGGGGACATGTACTAATCTTGTTTAGCTGTCTGGTTGCTAATCTATTAATCTTATTTGTAAATGTGTTAAATATTGGACTGCAATTTATCTATAGCAACCTTATCACAAAACTCAGGCAACACAAGGTAAATTCATTATCCAACACTTCATGTTCTAACAGACAAAATCAGCACCTGTGTTTCTTTTGCATATTGTACATGTATGATTTTTTTTCAGAATTCTCAAAGTCAAAGATTCAAACACTAAACCAGGTGTTCATGCCTGTAAGACCAACTTTCAGGGCTACAGTAAGAAAGTTTGCCTTAGAATGAAAATGCTGCTGTAAACTACTTATCCCCTCTCCCCTTGTTACCAGGATTGTTCTGCTCTTTATACCACTTGCTTTTTCTCTCCAAGAGTTGTGACTATTTATTATAGTCAAACTCAACTCATGGCAGCTGTCCTTAACTGGAAAATGCTGCTTCTGTTTCAGAAGGCAGTCTTCTGAATGGTGATTTCCCCCCTCCACCCCCCATCATATTAATTGACCTAGCAAGAGATACCTTCTTACTCGATGTAGAGGTGCTCATAGTAGGTAAAGAGTAATGAATACAGCAGTAAGCTGTATAAATTCACACCATGCCTTTCTTCATGTAATACCGATGAGGGTGAAATCAAGTAGCCTGGGGCAGTGGGAGCGTGCCTGGTTTTCTGGGGCTCAGCAAAGCCTGAGGCAGCTTGCTGGCGTTACACTCGAAGCCTCCAGTTCTGGGGTGTGCGTGGCAGTGGTTCAGACCTGTCTCTTACGGTGCTGATACTTGATTATCTCATGTAATAAAAGGAGGATGTGTTTCTCATCTAGAGCTATGTTTTTGCAAGGGTCTTTTGTGATGTACAGAAATATATGGACATTTTGGTTCAGAACACTTCTTTATAAACTGAAGTGAATGAAAGGGCATAAAGCCTGAGGTACTGTTTAAACCTTGAATTATGGCCAGTTATCATGCCTGCTCCAAATCCCTTCTCATCACTTAGTTTAAAATCAAGATTTAAAAGTAGATTTTTTTTTTTCTATACCCCTTTCATAGCACAGTTATAAAGCAGAATAACCAAGCTTTTTACTGGTCATTTGCTGTTGTTTTGCACATATTTATTTCAGTAAGTGGCTTTCAAGTGTATACAAAGAATGTATACAAAGAATGGTAAGAGAAGGTTTTACTCGAGCACTTAAGCTATAAACCATCTGTCTGTGAAATGTGATGTTAGTTTCCTATAAACCTTTTTTAAAAACTTACTGATTTCTTAAAAGCAGTAGGATGAAGTAGGGCATGGTGTAATATTCCTAAATAGGTTTGTCATGACTGCTCGAAGTGTGTTAATTTTGAAACCGGGCTTTTACTTCTGCTCAGTGCATTTTGGTTTTTCGTTAACGTGTCCAAAGACACATTCTGTTGATTGGGGTTGGGGGATACAAGTAAGGTGCACAAGCTTGATGCTCATCTTTGTGCAGTAATTGACCCTTCTTCTGTTATCACTCCTCTTGGAAATCTTTCATATGCTCTTTCTTGTCTTGCTTTGTTTCTATGGTCTTGTGCATGTAGGTGCATGTCTCCCCACTCCCCTCCACAGGCTAATTTCATTTCTTGTTCCTGCAGTACATTCTGGTGCATAAAGTCATATTGGCTTCGTGAGTATAAAGTAAATGTTATTTCATGTACTTGATTGCTAGGTCAAAAAAAAAAAAGGGTATTTTCAGTGTAAACAAATGCATCACCATCAGTTTAACTGCTCTTTCTGCATAGGGAACAGTTGAGAATACATAGCAATTCCAACTTATTAGATTCATTTGAAGCTGTTTTTCTTTCTAAGTTATTTGGTCATTTTATTGGGACATCTGAAAGATTTGGTTTAAAAGTCTCATATTTTTCTCACAATTTGGGTATAGCTCCTACTTATGAATGAGATACTTATTGAGAACACTTCTCTAAACAAAAAAAGGACATCTGTGTAAAAAAAAAAGTGAAAAAGAATGCAAATAGGATTAAATGGCATTATCTTTAACCCAGCGGAGTACTTGCATCATTTTTTACTATACATGTCAAATGATTGGGCAGTTTGACGCAGCAGTATGCAAAGCAAAGTTATTGTTGTGGGGTTTTTTTTTTTCCCCTTTCCCTTTGGGACTATCCTTTCATATAGTTATCCATCAGTAGGTCTACTCCATGGCTTACTGATTGTCATGGCTAGTCCATGATACCTGGATGTGGTCATGTAAATGCTTTTTTCCATCTGGTTGTTGATAATACATAAAGCTTCATTACAAATACATTGTCCTTTTCCGTGTTCTCCTACTGTAGTTACTCTCTTCAGATCCATGAGATATGTCAATCTTCTAAAGAATAATTCAGAGGATAAATATGGAAGAAACTTTTTTTTTTTAAAAGTACCAGAATAGGTCACTACTTGGAAGGGTGAAGCATATGTTCACATAGTCTCTATTATTTAACTTAATAGCTCGTTTGTGGCAACACTCTGATTCATAGCACTTAGAGAATTGTGAGCATGTCACAGCTCCCTGTACTGAAGGTCACACTTCAGAGCAGACTGAAACTTGTAAAAAGGTGGAGGTGAACTGGAGGCCAAGTCTCTGCATCTAGTCTCCTTTGGAGTTTGGTTCCAGTACTGCTTGTTCAGACTTGCATGTCTGGCTTGGCAAATTGATGTTGGGATCAAAGAGACTGAAAATTTGAAAACAATATTGTAGGCTGTGATGAAAGTTATCTATAAAATGTCTATCAAGGTTGAAAGTTACTGACATGAATATTTTAGAAAGCAGTTAGTCAAGTACGTAGGCTTAAGGGTAAGAATACTGTAATATGTAACAGCTAAGAGACAGAGGCAGTTTTCAGTTCATCTGAAAATATATGGTAATTCTGCAACCTTCATTATGACAATTTCACCAAGGGGAAAAATCTCTCATTATATGAGCATTGACATGCTTTGATTAAAATTTTAAGATGTGTGACAAGTGAAAATTTTTCCACATTACTAGCATGTGGAGAATCTGCAGGGGGTTTGAGGACCTTTTTGAATAGATGAATAGACCTTCTTTTACTAGAACTTCTTAATGAAGACGTTATATCTTCAGTTAAAAATTAACTTGCCAGTTTCTAATTCAGGTACCCTGCCATTGAAAGAAAGTATCTCCCAAAGAGTTTGCTCAGTGCAAAAAAAGAGACCACAGTATATGCCTGTTTGCAAGTGTACATGGTGTGAGGTTTTTTTGGGGAGGGTTTTTTTGGGGGGGGGGTTTGTTTTTTTAATCTCCAGCTATACTAGTGTGTTATTTTGTGAACATTTTCACTATCTGGTATGGTCTGTCACTAATTGTTTCAATATCTTGAACTGTAGCACATTGCTAATACCTTGTACTTGCATGACTAGCTTCAGTCGTTGTTTCTAGATCTTCTGAACTGCAACTAAATGGCATCACTGGAAAGCTGAGCTTTGCCAGTGCAGAATTGTTTCTGTAAAGGAAGCTGGAGGGTGAATCTGTAGCACGCTCATGTCTTTGTACCATGTGACTTTTTTTTTTTTTCCCCCTTTATAAAGCACAGTAAGGGTGGTGTTACCCAAGGTAATAGGGCAGGTACAATCTTTTCAGATTTAAGAGAGCTTGAGCACCACTGATGTGTAAATCAGAGGCTTGTTTAAGGGAACATGCAAGAGACCTGGGCAGCTGGTGACATGGACTGCCCTTGGGCAAGTTAGACTGGTTTTGGGTGATGTGCTCCTTTCTTGTGGGCACCTTCTTCCTGCTGTTCAGGCACGTCCAAAGATGTTAATTTAGACTTTCTTATAATCTTTGTTGTCCTTGGGGACATGTACTAATCTTGTTTAGCTGTCTGGTTGCTAATCTATTAATCTTATTTGTAAATGTGTTAAATATTGGACTGCAATTTATCTATAGCAACCTTATCACAAAACTCAGGCAACACAAGGTAAATTCATTATCCAACACTTCATGTTCTAACAGACAAAATCAGCACCTGTGTTTCTTTTGCATATTGTACATGTATGATTTTTTTTCAGAATTCTCAAAGTCAAAGATTCAAACACTAAACCAGGTGTTCATGCCTGTAAGACCAACTTTCAGGGCTACAGTAAGAAAGTTTGCCTTAGAATGAAAATGCTGCTGTAAACTACTTATCCCCTCTCCCCTTGTTACCAGGATTGTTCTGCTCTTTATACCACTTGCTTTTTCTCTCCAAGAGTTGTGACTATTTATTATAGTCAAACTCAACTCATGGCAGCTGTCCTTAACTGGAAAATGCTGCTTCTGTTTCAGAAGGCAGTCTTCTGAATGGTGATTTCCCCCCTCCACCCCCCATCATATTAATTGACCTAGCAAGAGATACCTTCTTACTCGATGTAGAGGTGCTCATAGTAGGTAAAGAGTAATGAATACAGCAGTAAGCTGTATAAATTCACACCATGCCTTTCTTCATGTAATACCGATGAGGGTGAAATCAAGTAGCCTGGGGCAGTGGGAGCGTGCCTGGTTTTCTGGGGCTCAGCAAAGCCTGAGGCAGCTTGCTGGCGTTACACTCGAAGCCTCCAGTTCTGGGGTGTGCGTGGCAGTGGTTCAGACCTGTCTCTTACGGTGCTGATACTTGATTATCTCATGTAATAAAAGGAGGATGTGTTTCTCATCTAGAGCTATGTTTTTGCAAGGGTCTTTTGTGATGTACAGAAATATATGGACATTTTGGTTCAGAACACTTCTTTATAAACTGAAGTGAATGAAAGGGCATAAAGCCTGAGGTACTGTTTAAACCTTGAATTATGGCCAGTTATCATGCCTGCTCCAAATCCCTTCTCATCACTTAGTTTAAAATCAAGATTTAAAAGTAGATTTTTTTTTTTCTATACCCCTTTCATAGCACAGTTATAAAGCAGAATAACCAAGCTTTTTACTGGTCATTTGCTGTTGTTTTGCACATATTTATTTCAGTAAGTGGCTTTCAAGTGTATACAAAGAATGTATACAAAGAATGGTAAGAGAAGGTTTTACTCGAGCACTTAAGCTATAAACCATCTGTCTGTGAAATGTGATGTTAGTTTCCTATAAACCTTTTTTAAAAACTTACTGATTTCTTAAAAGCAGTAGGATGAAGTAGGGCATGGTGTAATATTCCTAAATAGGTTTGTCATGACTGCTCGAAGTGTGTTAATTTTGAAACCGGGCTTTTACTTCTGCTCAGTGCATTTTGGTTTTTCGTTAACGTGTCCAAAGACACATTCTGTTGATTGGGGTTGGGGGATACAAGTAAGGTGCACAAGCTTGATGCTCATCTTTGTGCAGTAATTGACCCTTCTTCTGTTATCACTCCTCTTGGAAATCTTTCATATGCTCTTTCTTGTCTTGCTTTGTTTCTATGGTCTTGTGCATGTAGGTGCATGTCTCCCCACTCCCCTCCACAGGCTAATTTCATTTCTTGTTCCTGCAGTACATTCTGGTGCATAAAGTCATATTGGCTTCGTGAGTATAAAGTAAATGTTATTTCATGTACTTGATTGCTAGGTCAAAAAAAAAAAGGGTATTTTCAGTGTAAACAAATGCATCACCATCAGTTTAACTGCTCTTTCTGCATAGGGAACAGTTGAGAATACATAGCAATTCCAACTTATTAGATTCATTTGAAGCTGTTTTTCTTTCTAAGTTATTTGGTCATTTTATTGGGACATCTGAAAGATTTGGTTTAAAAGTCTCATATTTTTCTCACAATTTGGGTATAGCTCCTACTTATGAATGAGATACTTATTGAGAACACTTCTCTAAACAAAAAAAGGACATCTGTGTAAAAAAAAAAGTGAAAAAGAATGCAAATAGGATTAAATGGCATTATCTTTAACCCAGCGGAGTACTTGCATCATTTTTTACTATACATGTCAAATGATTGGGCAGTTTGACGCAGCAGTATGCAAAGCAAAGTTATTGTTGTGGGTTTTTTTTTTTCCCCTTTCCCTTTGGGACTATCCTTTCATATAGTTATCCATCAGTAGGTCTACTCCATGGCTTACTGATTGTCATGGCTAGTCCATGATACCTGGATGTGGTCATGTAAATGCTTTTTTCCATCTGGTTGTTGATAATACATAAAGCTTCATTACAAATACATTGTCCTTTTCCGTGTTCTCCTACTGTAGTTACTCTCTTCAGATCCATGAGATATGTCAATCTTCTAAAGAATAATTCAGAGGATAAATATGGAAGAAACTTTTTTTTTTTAAAAGTACCAGAATAGGTCACTACTTGGAAGGGTGAAGCATATGTTCACATAGTCTCTATTATTTAACTTAATAGCTCGTTTGTGGCAACACTCTGATTCATAGCACTTAGAGAATTGTGAGCATGTCACAGCTCCCTGTACTGAAGGTCACACTTCAGAGCAGACTGAAACTTGTAAAAAGGTGGAGGTGAACTGGAGGCCAAGTCTCTGCATCTAGTCTCCTTTGGAGTTTGGTTCCAGTACTGCTTGTTCAGACTTGCATGTCTGGCTTGGCAAATTGATGTTGGGATCAAAGAGACTGAAAATTTGAAAACAATATTGTAGGCTGTGATGAAAGTTATCTATAAAATGTCTATCAAGGTTGAAAGTTACTGACATGAATATTTTAGAAAGCAGTTAGTCAAGTACGTAGGCTTAAGGGTAAGAATACTGTAATATGTAACAGCTAAGAGACAGAGGCAGTTTTCAGTTCATCTGAAAATATATGGTAATTCTGCAACCTTCATTATGACAATTTCACCAAGGGGAAAAATCTCTCATTATATGAGCATTGACATGCTTTGATTAAAATTTTAAGATGTGTGACAAGTGAAAATTTTTCCACATTACTAGCATGTGGAGAATCTGCAGGGGGTTTGAGGACCTTTTTGAATAGATGAATAGACCTTCTTTTACTAGAACTTCTTAATGAAGACGTTATATCTTCAGTTAAAAATTAACTTGAACTCTAGTTACACTTGTACTTACCAGAAAAGCATATAGGTTTCAGCTTCCACAAAACAAATCTTCGTGTACTGCGAAGTATAGAGAAAACTTCTTTTCCTTATGACTTGCTTGAGAGCAGGGTTGGGCCCTTACAGAAGGGTCTCTAAGGTGAAGTCAGTAATTGTCTGTGTCGGTTTGAATCCCACATATAATAATTAGGGTATGCTGTTGATGTCTGCTCATGTTCTATCAGATCACACGTCACTCTCTTCCTCTCCAGTTTGTTTTTGGCTAACTTTATTTTTCTGGGGAGTATTACAGCTCCTGAAGATGGCTTTATGTACTGAATGTATTAGGCAAACATGAGTCCTAATATGGTAGCATTAATTTCTTGCAGTTTAAAGGCTATTGCAGAAGGACTAGATTTTCGGTTGTTACATGGAATGATGAAGAGAGGCCCTAAAACATTTTTGAACTGGCACTGTTTGGGGAGTGAAGGAACTGAGACTGGTGTTCAGAGCAGCAGGGCTGATGCTAGCACCCACATTGACAGTGATTTTACTATCAGGTGTATTTTCTTCCCTGCAGAACTGCTCCCTGCCTGCCCAACACCCACCACCCCACCCCACCCCCCCAAAAAAAAAAAAAAACCAACAAAACACAACCACACAAAAACCCCAAAACAATACACTCCAAACTCAAAAATCTGTGATTTACTCAAACTGAGAAGATGGTAATTTCACTTTGAGAGTAAAAAAAGTTTGGTTTTTATTGTAAATTTCAAAAGTCTACAGTTTAGACTTGATCGTTCCAGAAACTACATTTTTGGTCAGATTATGGATGTATATAAGTTGTAAAATTCTGGTGCATTGCTCTTCTTTGCCACAGAACTGTCAGCAAACAAATCTGAAGTTCTGGTTGAAAAGTGAATAGCAAAACCATTTTTTTAAAATGTAATGCTGATGTATTCCCTTCTAAGACGACATATTTTTGCAAAACCTCATGTAATTAGAACTGTATTTTGGTTGAAAAGACTTATTTTTTTGTCTATCTCTTTCCAAACGAGGGTTTTCTGAGGGCTCAATGAATAACTCTGAGAGAAAGAAGAAATAAATCCAAAGCAGTTGAAAAAATATATTGCAGTTCTCTCTACAGTAGTTGTGCCACTCCAGCTAAAAAAGCTTGAGTAGTATATAATATAAGAATAATGGCCATTTGTCTGCAATCTCTGGCTTCCCAGTAGTGCCGTTGAAGCTCTGGACCTCTGGAAATCTGAGACACCAAAGCTGACTAGATGGGGCTAATAATGGATGGAGTTAGTTAGGGGGAACTGGAGCTAGCTGGAAGGCCTAGCACCAAATTTTAAAGCTTCCTTAGGTAGGAAAGCAGAGAAAATCTGCATCTGAGGAGGAGAGAAAGCAGCAGGAAAATGAAAACTTTTTTGCAACTTAGTGTGGGTCTGTGGAAACACAATATTGTCATACTTTTCTAAAACCTATCAGACCTAGCAGAGTCAAGATGGCTGGAGCATTCAGGAGGAAAAAAAGCATAAAAGTGCAGGAACAACAGATCTAAGCCCCTGAATATCAGATCCTTGAAGAGATGGCTGATTCCGTAAGACTTTAAGGCTGAAGGTCAGAGAAATGGGAAGAGTTGGATAACCAGAGAACTCCCATCTGTCCATGAGAAAGGTGAGTGGGATTACTTCTACTTTAGTAATAGACATTCTGGAGAAGTTTAAAATTATAGAAATCGACAATGGTGAGGCTCTGTCCTGTGAGAAGTTATGGTTTAACCCCAGTCAGCAACTGAGCACCACCAAGCCACTTGCTCACTTCACCCAGTGGGATGTAGGAGAGAATTGGAAGAGTGAAAGTGAGAAAACTCATGGGCTGAGATAAAGGCAGTTTAAGGAAAGCAAACCAAGAAATTCATTTAACACTTCCCATGGCAGACAGGTATTTAGCCACTTCCGGGAAAGCAAGGCTCTAGCACACCTAACAGTTACTTGGGAAGACAGGCACCATAATCGTGAACTTCCCCCACCTTCATTCCCCCCATCCTTCTTCCCTCTGCTTTATATTGCTGAGCATGATGCCATATGGCATGAAATATCCCTTTGGACAGTTGGGGTCAGCTGTCCTTTGTGTGTCCCCACTGACCACCTTGTGCCCCCCCAGCCTCCTTGCTGGTGGGGTGGTGTGCAAATCAGAATAGGCCTTGGCTCTGTGTAAGCATTGCTCAGCAATGACTAAAACATCTCTGTTACCAACGCTGTTTTTAGCGCAAAACCAAAACATAGCCCCGTTCTAGCTACTATGAAGAAAATTAACTGTACTACTGAAAGCTTGTGTTTTCAGGTATTTTTTTGTTTGGAGAGGTTTATTTATTTATTTTTGAAAGTAGAAATACACTACTACATTAACTGAACACCTGTTCATCTAAACTTGTGTATTTTTTCAAAGAATTCAAATAGGTTTTTTGAAGTAGTTTGTTTCAACAGAAGGCATGTGTTTGTTTTCAAATACATTTAATAATTCTCTTACCGTATTTGCTCTTTGTTTTCCCAGAACAAACTAAACTTCTTTGTAGTTCTGTGAATCACCTGGTGTATTAACCTTTATAAAAAAATTAGGATTACGTTAGTTATACTTTGTTCCTTTTTGGCAGCACACAATTGGTAGGAGATGTAACTGTTATGATTTATGATGTTGTAGTTCTTTTATAATTCCTGACTGAATTATCATCTGGTTCAGGAAGTCTCCTGTGGTTTGGTACTTTTGTTTCTTTGTTTAAAATAGCTTCTATTGAGCTTCAGTTTGAGTAAGTTTGTCAATGATTGACTTAGTGTGGACTTCCCATCATCTTCTGTAGAGAATACAAATGCAAAGAATATGGTTTAAGCCTTCAGCCACAGTTTCAACTTATTATAGGTGATGTGTGTGCCCCACTGAGTCTGATAAGCTGCTTGCTTTCGATGCACCTGAAGAGCTTTTCTCACATACTTTATTGTGACTTATACATTTCTTCTTTTTAATTTAATCTATTATTTTTCTTTCTATTTTCCTGATGTGAAAGCTTGCTCTGTTAAGTGCGTCCTCTACATGGCCATTTGATTGTCCCATTGTTTTCCTTTGGTGTTTTTTGGATAGTACTTACCCTAAACCTTTAACAGAATATCTAAACTCTGTCGATCTTCCTTACAGAAATTTATTCTTTTAGGTGGTCTGTTTAATTTTTACTATGTTATTTATATATAAAACTATATATAGCTTATAGATATAGTTCACTATATATAGTGTAGTTTAAAATATTACTCTAGTAATTTGCAGTACTGTTTCTCCTACCGCGGAGATAATGTGATTACTGTAGCCACTCTGTAATGCTGGCAGCAATAATTTCTGTGCAATACTTTGGACTAACTCGGCAGTTCCAATTTTTTCCTTCTGAATTTTCAGCTGAATTACTTCTACAAGGATCTGTTTATGATATTTCAAAACTTGATTTCTGTTTAAGTCTCCAGTGTGCATTTTCCTCTGCCTGTGATTGAAATCTTCCATTACTGTAGGTTTTCGGTGCATAGTTTTTTTTCCCACCCTTCTTGACTTCTGTTATGAATAGTAGAATTGTGGAAATAGTAGAACTTTCCACCTTTCTGAAGAGGGTATTGTAATCTACGGTGTTTCTGGTATACTGTATTTGACTTTGACAGGAAAAATACCAGTTGAACTATATATACAGCAACTGAACTCAAACATTGAATAAAACCTTCAAAAAGTACTGATACCTAATAACAAGGAAAGAACTAAGCAGTCCAGATGGCCTCATCTCAAGAACGAAGTAAGAGCAACAACAGATAGTGTAAAAGTATAAAGGATAGTCTTAAAGAATGAGCCATCATATGGCATGTCTGACTTGAGGTTGGTTTGTTGTTAAGCAGATAGTCTGACAATTGCAAGGGTTTATTGTGTGGGTTTTCTTTTGCTGGTGTTCAGGCCTTCTATTAGTTAACTAAATTTTACCTTTGGTGGAGAAAAATAGATGAAACATTTTACAAATGAAATCTGTCAGATGGTTTGCTGTGTGTTTCACATCAAATGTATCAAATTTTCTTTTCCCTAGAAGAGATTGAATGGACTAATTTACATATGTCAAACTCAAAAGTAGCATCTAGAAGCTACCAGATACTTTACATATACTTTATGATTGAAAATAAAAAAGTTTTGGTGGTGGTTTGTTAATATTTACTTTGAAAATTGTTGGAACAGAATGCATGTGACATGCTATGTGAGAGCTGTTTTTTTGCCACATGTATACTTCCATTATTGCTAAGGAAAGGCAGGTAGGAGCAGGAAGCAGAGCCCTGATATCACACCCAGGGGGTCTCTAGCCACCATGTCCCCTACCAGCACACAGGGGTGGAAAGCCTGGGAGCAGTGAGGTTTCCCCTGGTATGCAGCCCCCTGGAAGGGCCTGTTCTGAGTGTGGGAGACTCTGACTTGGGTGAAATGAACCCGATGTTGGAGGGAGTCAGTATGTTCTTGGCTCACCATGTGGAACCTCATGACTTCTGTTTGCTGAGTTGATCTTTGACCTATTGAGAAACTGAGACAAGTTTTAGTTTATTTTACAACTGATTGAAGTGTTTACTACTTCTGGACAATAATTCACCATGGTGTCCCTCATGCCCTGAAACTTTCTGTTGAGAAAGTTGAGCTCCCTCACACCTCTGTGTGTCTCTGCTCCCAAGCTTTCTGCCTGTGAGAAAGGCAGAAAAAGGACTGGAAGCATGGACATGAAGGTTAAATCTGGATGTTTGCTGAACAGAGCATTATGTTTAGGACAGTTCAGCTGCAGTTGTTTGCTTGTGTGACCAAGTTTTTTTTTCCTTTAGTCTTTTAGCAGGCCATTGAATGTTAATGTGCCTCAACCTGTGAGGTCCACCTATGGTTCCTGTCTGTGGTGCGTGACCCTCAGGCTGTGGGTGTAAGAGGTTTGTGACTTGCCTCTCCTCACGGCTGGTGAGTGGAGCATGGCAGGATGGAGCCAAGGTGATGCCCGCTTTCAAGAAGCAAGACTCTGGAAGGGCCTTCATTAGCAGCAGGAGGTGCTTTGCTCTTCAGTATGGGTGATATTCCCTGCAGGTGGCCTGTTGGGATGTCCAGGACTATGCTGGAACAAATTGTTCCCTCCTCATCATGCCAGTAGCGTACTGCTGAACATACCAAATCCTGCAGGCAAGGTACAACAAGAAAATCATGATCTTCTGTTCCCCTGCTGCTATCCCCTTACCCTCCAGAGTCCCAGACCACCTGCAGTGCTTGGAATTTTTTGCCTTCCCAGTCTGCTCATTTTGCTCAAGGGCAGAAGCAGTCCTTTGCAGTGGACAAGAGCACAAGAGCAGCTGGTCAATGCTCACAAGCACAGACAGCCCTTAGGAAGCTTGGCCAGTACAGGGGGCCTGCCCTGCAGCAGAAATGGGTTTCCAGATGAATAGTGTGTAGCTCCTAAGTAGGTGAGTTTCTTCAAACTGCAGTGTCCAAGGGTGTCTGATATGCAACTGGGAAAGACCCTGAGTCTTCACCTGGTTGTGTTCAGATGACTGTCCTCACTGTCAAAGAAGTACTCTGGTAGGTTCCCATACCAGTAGAACAGTTTAAATTCTTTTAGTGGTTTTAAGTACATTAAATATAGCAAAGTATGAAAAGTGGTGAGACAAACTCACAGATGAAGAATCCATCCAGGGTTAGTAAAAAAAGAAGTGTGGACATAATGTCTGATTGAGGAAGTCCTGAAATTATGGATTACTTGGTCAGGACAAATACAAAATTACATTACTGTCCATATACTTTTTTTTTTTTAAGAATTTGCTGTTGGCTCCTAGTAGACAGGATATTGGGCTAGGTTATCTGTATTCTGACCCAGTGCAAACATTGTTTTGTTCTTATGTACAGGTCTAGTACAGCTGTGTTTGCACTTTCCTGGCCTTCAGTTTGACCCTAGGAATGACAGGTTGTAGACAAGGGGAAGATCTGCCTGTGAGAAATAGTTTTCTAATCTTAATTCCCAAGGTGAAATAACTCGGTGGCGCACCATTCTTCTAGGTTTATGAACAAACCAGCCTGTTGAACAGTCTTCCCAGCAGCTGCATTATTAGACCCTATTGGCAAAACCCAGCAATTTTTCTTTATGGCAGCAATTTGGCTCTTGTTGTATCAAAGCTGAACTTCAAATGCCTGATAGCTTGCCAAGTCTTGTACCCGTCCAGGCAGTAGGACAGCCTGCAGAACGTGCTGTTGTTTGGCATGTAAATACTTGGGTTTTAACCTTTGCAAAGGCTGCAATACAAAAATCAAAGTGCAGAAGTTTTCTCTTGACAAATGCAATTTTTGTCGGTGCTAAAAATCAATGAAGTTTCACCTGAGCTAAACTGGTGTAAATTGGTAGTTGAGTGAAGCCCCATACTCCATTTGTGCTGTAGTTTCTTTTCTACTGTTTGTTTCTTTCCTTGTCTGTGGAAGGTTTCAGATTAATATCTACAGTTCATTTAGCAAGGAAGGTGTGTGGATTTTCCTTTTTTTTTTTTTTAAATTGCTGTCTGTCAGCACCATGCCCCCTAAAGACAGAGTCTTATCTGTGAAACCTCCTTACAATTATTGTGTAATGAATTCCAACCAGTTCATTAAAAGTGAAAATCACCAGAGAGACCTTTTAGGGCTAATCATGTATGCTGTATGGTTTGAAGTAAGTACAGTGTAATCTGAGCAGGCAGATAAGACCTTGTCTCTGTGGTAATCTTTTAATATTGTTCAAAGTGTTAAATAAAAATAGGCTGAATGTAAATTTTTGTATAATACTTAGTTACATTGAATGAAGGGTTTAATTTTTGATTTGGGTAAAATTAACTCTTGTCGACAAGTCCATTTGCCTGACGCAGTGAAGTGCTTGGTTATCTACATATCTCATCTTACTTGATGCAGGTTGAATAAAATCTGCAAGAAAATTATTTGTCATGTGCAGTAGTTTTTACTATTTATTGTAAAAGCCCAGAAGCTGACATAGTTGTTTTCTAAATTAAAATAATTTCCAAGATTGTAAACTATTAATTAAAATTGTTGCCCTTACATTCATGTACTTTTTTCTGTAAATGACTAAAGAACTGAACTTTCTGCCCAGGTTACTTCTAAAAATTAGAGTCCAAGATCTTATAGGTACTAGGCTGAAATGCTTTGTCTCTTGGGAAATATTCCCAGTACCTGAACTGAGATACTAATCTGACTTAGACAGCTTGTCTCCTTAGATCCTGCATTGCAGAAAGTAAGAAAAGTTCTGTGGCCCTCTTGAAAATTTACTGTAATATTTTGTATGCTGAAAGCTGATATTACCATGATAAGATTATAATGGACACAAGGGGGAACAGTAAGTCAGTCAATCTTTGTTCTTGATGGGTGGGGGGTTGTATTTATCTTGGTCGTTTTTGGGTTTTTTTGAGATGGGGAGACTGTGGAATCTCAAAGATGTATGCAGAGGTATGGGGAAAAGCAATGTAATTGAGTATGAAATATCATACTGCAATCCAAGACTAATGGCTACTACAGTGAATCGAGTATTCATGCTCATTTCTAGTTCTAAACTGATTTCAACCATGCAGGAAAATGACCCGCACACCACTGCTGACATTTCAGTCAAAATGTTTGTTCAAGAAACTTATTTGTATTGAAAATAAATAAATAAAGCCTGAGTGAACATTTTGCCCTCTGTAAATAAGTTTTTCTAAGTCTCTTATAGCGGCATTTTTCACTGTTGTTTTGCCGTGGGGAAAGAAAATGACTTTTTGCTGAAAATTGAAATATTTAGACACAAATACTAGGTTAATGCCTAATGGGAATTGCAGCTACTGCCTTAGGTCTGAGTCCTGATTTATACATATGCTTGCTCTGTCTGTCCTTTCCTACCCTTTCCCACACACATGGAGCGGTGTACCTGGGCAAGTTGCAAATCAAACACTAGCCCTGTCCCATGGCGAAAAAAAGCAGATTAGGAAATGTGGATGGGAGAAATTAAAACCAAAACTTACAGTAAGAACTAAATATCTTATTTGAAAATTAAAGTGTTTTTTTCGTTCCAATGGGGAAGAAGGGGAAGCTTTTTTTGACTGTTTTCAAGAAGGCAAAGTGGAGTTACACAAGAACTGTGTTGGAACATAATTTATAAGTTGCTATTAACAGCAATGGTTATGCTTCTATTTGTTATGCTTTGGTGACCCTGTCCCTGAAATAGTATCAGGCAATATTGGCACAGAGATGATGAGGATGACTTTTAAAAGAAATAAAATCATGAAATGCTATTACACATCTCATTACTGAGAAGCAAGTGTAATAATCTGCTTCACATAGCCATGTTAGTTCACTCAGGTACTGAAGCTCACTTGGGTATCTGTCTTACAGTCCTGAAGATTACTACTGTTCTCAAAACTGTAATAGGTAAATAGTATTGCTGTAACAGGGAAGGCAAACCAAGCATCTTTCTTTTGAGCACACGGTAAGCAGATGGCATGCTGTCGGAAGGAACTGATTTGTGACTTGGTAAAAGGAAGTGCTCTTCTGCATGGTTTGCCCTTACTGTTTTTAACTCACTGGTGGTTTTATGTAAATGTACTTGCCCTGATGGGTGTGCCAGTATTGTCAAACCCTTGTATATCACAATGAAGGTTTGCCTTTTCAGTGGTGTCTGTTTGTAGTTTTTCCACTGCTATGAGTGGAAGTGGAAAGGGATATGTTAGGTCATCTGCCGGTTCTTTCTCTGCTCCTGAAACTTGACTCCTGAACCTGACTTCTTTGTGAGATTTAGCTGTTTGTGAATTGCATATTTTAGCATAGACTTTCCCAGAGCCCGCTCGTCCAGTGACTGGGACATCTGACCAGCATACCTTCCACCATGTGGTCACAGGTGTCGCTTACACACGCTATGTGGCACACTTGGCTCGATGTGGTGTATGGTGACAGCAGCTAGCTGAGGGCTCCAGCTGTCTGGATCTGCAGGCATACCTGATGGCAACTCACGCTTTACGTGAAGCCACTTGTCCAGTGGCTTATTTACCTTTTATCACTCAAGTTGGAACTAAATGGTCTTTAAGGTCCCTTCTAACCCAAACTGTTCTATGATTCTATGAGTAAGTAGTTGCGCTTCAGGCTCATGAATACCTGACCCGCTGGTAAGGGCACTAGATCACGGGTTCAGTCAGCTGTCACTTCTCTTGTGGTGCAAAGCACTTGGGCCTTCCCCTCAGTCCTGAACAAGATGAAGTTGGCTTTCCCTGAAGACTGGATAATGCTGGAAACAACCCTGTAGCATCCCCTAGGTTATCCCTCCAGGCAGTGGGTACGTTTTGTTTCTTTAGCAGCATGTTCTCTGGGATTCTAATGATTGACACACAACCTGTATCAGTGTACCTGGCGGTGTTTGTCAGTAAATTAGTGTTATCTATGGTATGATTACAAGGCTGATCATCAAGCAGAGTGTTCATTCCTACCCAGTTTGTGAGGCTGGGGCTGCCTTTCATCAGTTTCAATCAGCTCTCTGTGCTGAGTAGCAAGTTGTGATATCAAATCCTGCTGCTCCAGAGCACGGGCATGAAAAGTAAATTAGGGCTGGGATGAGACGTGATTGTAATTCGTATGAGAAAAGTCATTCTGATGAGGCAAAAAGAAGTAATATTTTTATGGGGGCTTTCCCTTAGGCATTTACTTCAGAGGTGGGCAGCTGAAACATTGTCAGAACAGTTTTATACCATATCTGCTGTGGTATTTGGGGGCATCCTCTTACTTTGTATATCAAAACATACTTCGATAGCAATTGCTTGGATCATTAGATTTGACTAAGACTGGGGATACATGTTAAGCTGGAATACATGCAGTACAAAATGAGAGAAAATAAAATAAAAAATAAAAACCAGTTTGGATCAGGTGCCTGAACTGTGTGTCCCCCACACTGCCTGTAGCCAGACAGCTGGGAATGCAGCTGCAGTATCAGAAACTGAGAGAGACCTTGAATTTGGTGCAGGCATTCCCCCAGCTGAGACCTTAACAGTGCTGCTCCCTGCATCCAGGAACACAGCTTCTTAGCAGCCACGGTAAAGAGTTAATTTTTTCCTGACTGAACCCAGCACAGCATGTCTTATTTATAATTTTTTATAGCTGGATTTTTTTTTTGCCTTCATTTTTAAAGCAAAGTTTAAATAAGTCTGACTGTGTCCAATTCTTGCTCTATTTTTACTTTTCTTTCTCTTTAGGACATAATTTGCTTTGGTAAGTCCTCTTCTATATTGCTTTGTAAGACCTCTGCATATCCAGGTGTTCCTGTAGTATTCTATTTCACCAGAGGAGGAGTACTTGCTTGGGACACCCATGCTAAGCAGTACTTGACCTTTTTGTCTCAATGAAATACAGAGTTTGCCCTGTGGCCTGAAGATTTTAGTCCACTTAGTATAGTGCTTCTCTACCTTTTATTCAAATTTCCACCCTTGAAACAGTGGTTCTTGCTCCAACCTTTTTAATGCTTCTGTTGAAGTCCACTAAATTGGATTGCAATCAGTCAAGCTGTAGTTATTCTGTACTATGTGTTTTAATTTTTAACTTTTGGTAATTAATGGAGGTCTTATTCTTAAGGGCAATAAAATTTTCAATTCAAAACACTGCTTTTCAGGAAACCTTTTCTTGAAAGCTTCCTGGTATGTCAACAATAATTGAAAAGATGGATTTTATCAGTTACGTTACTATCGGATACTGAATGTTTTGAGTGCTATGAGAGCTTTCTTTGAAAACAAAAATTTCTTTTTCAGATTGTGCCCTATTTCTGTTTTTTTGTTTGGTTTTGGTTTTTGGTGTTGGTTTTCTTTTTTTTTGTAAGTGATGTGTAGTTAGACTTTTCAAAGTCCAAAGATACAGATAGTAATTAAATAAAGTTAATGTGGAAACAAATAGTGGAGTAAATTTCATTCTGACTGTAACCACCGAACGGGGTCAGGCTGACCTCAGTATAACACACAGGGAAGTCTGAGCAGTAAGTCACAGAGGGCCTGGGTCAGAGGAGAAGTGAATGACTGCCGGTTAGCACCTCATTCAGTGACTGGAATGAAATGCCTTTTGCTGTGCCAAGTCACCTCTTGCTCCTGGATTTACACTCAGTTCCTCTTGTTCCTTCAGCTTTCAAAATACGGAAGTCAAACCTGTACGATCCAAGTGCACGCATCAGCACCGTGTGGTTTTCATGTGCAATTTGTTTTCATGGCTTGCTTTTCCTAATGCCTGACTTCCTCATTATGACTGATCCTTATGTAATAAAAAAGAGTAACAGCAGGCTGTGTGGTATGTGAGAAGAGAGAGGGAAAATGTGAACTCCCCTGTATTTGGGAGCTGAAAAATTCTGAAATGCCTGAGCAGCAGGGAATTTCCACAGTGAATTCATGTTTCATGCTTTTGTTTTTAATAGTAAAACAAATAAGTCTAACAGAATGGAAATCTCGTCTTCTACACTGCAAGTACTGATATCTGGATGGCTGTGCTAAGCTTTGTAAGAAGGGGTTGTCATCTCTGATCTCTTCTTGATGATTCTTTACCTTGTCAATAAATTGCAGTTTCTCTTAGTACTTCCGAGATTGTTGTTTGAATCCGGCATTGCTAAGCCACATACTCTATTCAAATTGTGCCTAGTTTTCAGCAATTTTCAAGTTGTGTAGGGAAAGTAGAGCCTGTTACTGTGAAGTTTCTCCATCTCCATGTTTTTCATTCCATCTTTCTGATATTTGTGAGCTGTTACACTGACCAGAAAAGGCAAGACTGAGAGCCCAGTCATGATGATAGGTTGTGGCTGAGGGTTAGTGAAGATATTAAGACATTTTTCCATTTCTGATCCATTCCCTGCCTACAGTGCTCACCTCTCATGGATTCTTCAACAAGCTTCCCTGCCTAGTTAGATGTGGCATCCTCCTCCCATATTTTGGAAGACCCAGGGGAACACTGTCTACACTACGCTGGGGAGAAATGGTGCTCACTGAGAGCACCTTCACTCACAGCAGAGAGCAATTTTTTTGCTGTGGAGTATACTGATGGATAAAGAATGAGTCACACATGCTGGGTGTGTGAAAGAATTGCTGCATGCCAGTGGGCAGGGCTTTTTTCCTTTTAATCTTGTGGAGTCTTTGACATAATATTAGCATAATATTTAGTGAATCATTATAATGGGGAAAAATACTGAAAGCTGTCTTATTAAAATCACTGTCAAGTCACCCTTTATGACTTCAGGGCAATAACGTGAAGTGCATGTTTCATGTAATTTGCTTTTCTGATATTTTTTGCATGTGTAATGGACAGAGTTTAAAACAGAGGGTACTTCACCAGTAGAAATTAAAAATAGCCAACAGCACAGAATAATAGTCTTTCAATGTACAGACTACGTAAGAATTGTTAGAAATGTAGTCTCTTGCTGGGGTAAGAGTTAAAAATATTCAAATTTTCTAACATGGGGTAGGTCAGAGGTGTGTATCAGAACCTGCATTCTGCAAGCTTAGTCACAGTCCAAGCTAACTGTAACCTGTTTCCTGCAAAACTGAAAATATGAGGAGGTTCACCAAGCATCTGGGCTTTCTGTCATTTAAATTACAGAGCTTATCTCATGTGCTTGTGTTTCTCTGGTAACCATTAATTAGGTTTAATTGTTTGGATTCAACTTGGAGATTTTGTTTGTGTTGACCAGTTGGTTGAATAACTTAATAGAAGTTATATTCAGATAGTCTAGATGCATGCCACATGCATGGGCCTTTGATGTTAATAAAATACAGTTTTTCCTGAATTTCTTGCCTCCTTTTTTTATCAAGTGTGAGTTTGAAGAGATAAACTTTAATTAGTTGTGTTATTTCAATGTCATATTTGAGATGGGAGATGAGGCAAACTTTTTTTTTGACGATGTAGGATATAGCTCGTGGAAATTATTGTCATCTTTACTTGTGTGTGGTGTTTTTTTTTCTCAAAGTAAAGAATCATCACAAAAATTGCCTAGTATACCTTCCCTGTTCAAGCAGATTGTCCAGGACTGTGTCCAATCTCCAAGGATGGAGACTCTGCAAACATTGGGCAACCTCTTTCAGTGTTTGTCCACTGTCACACGAAAAAACTTTTCTTACATTCAGATGGAATTTCCTGCGTTACAGTTTGTGCCTGTTGCCTCTTTTCCTGTCACTGACCATCACTGAGGAGAGCCTGGATCCTTTCTCATTCCCTCTCTGGTGTTTATCCCTGAGCCTGCTCTTTTCCAGTCTGGGCAGTCCCAGCTCTCCCTGCCTCTTCGTGCCACAGATGCACCAGGCCCTGCACCATCTCTTCCTTGCACTGGGCTTGCCCCAGTGTGCCCATCTCATCTGTACTGGGTAGAGAGGAAAGATCACCTTTCTCTGCCTGAGGAGAGTGGGAGAAAGAATGTGGGGAAGTGAATTAAAAAAACCAAAGAATTCACACCCTCTCTGAGTGTGAATCCAGCTGTTTCAGAACCTGGACAAACCACTTTGTTACCCCATGTGCCATTTAAAAAAAACATAGGGACGGCCTAACATCTTATGAATGCCTTATTGTACTACTTCCTCTGAAATACCTGTTCTCTCAGAATTTCTAATCCGTTTATCCCTGAAGCATTTTTGTATGAAAGATACATTAAGTGTATCCTGAGACTGCATAATGATTTCGGATGGGTTACTAAAAGCAAGCAGTAAGCCAGTTTCATGGGTGAAGCAGGGCTGGCTAATCAGTTTCTTTAAAACCCATTCAGTAACCCCTGGAGTTTCTCTTGCCTTGGGCACCTGGATGTGACCTCCTGGAGAAACTTCAATGTGCTGTGACTTCTGCACCTGGTAATATGTCAGCAGCTTTGGCTTCAGTGGCTGACAACTTTAGCCCCCTGAAATAAATGTGAAAATTGATTTTCATTTAACAATAAAATCGTATTCTTAAATAACCTTTTTCTTTAACAATTTTGTTCCTAGTGCTACAACTGCATGAATAGTATCTTGAAGAGCATAACTGGCCATATTGCCTGCACGCTGTCTGCCAAGTTTTATTTTATCATGTGACATTTGCAGTTTTCATGCTGAACTTCAAAGCTGGTCATCCACCAGGTCTCCAAGCTGCTCACCTAAGCCATGAAAGCAGTTTTACTTGATCTGCTGGTTTGGACCAGCAAAATTCTGAATTTTTTTTCTTAAGGGTGGAACTTTATTTGTATTATTGTTGCTAACTACATTTTGATGACTGGAAAACATCTGAATACTGCTCAGTTTGCAAACTGAGGGGGGAGGAGGGGGAGTTACTGTGTGTGGCATTCCCAATTACTTCATATATTGCAGCGAAGTACTCCATAGCTGACCCACTTGCTGTCTGTCTACCTATTACCTATCACAGTAATCATTTACACTTCATAGTGTGGGAATCTAATGAATCCTTAGTGTGTGCGGCTGGGCCTAGCACAGCTGGTGCAACAGAAGATTAAGTTGCCCATACACTAAACCGGATGATTGAGAGCCAAGGTTTTCACCGAGCAAAGTGCAGTTTTGTTACATAATTACAAGAGTTATGTGCAGCACTAAATCTATTCCCTGACTATGAATTGAAGGGTTGTTCTGACTGAGTTATGAAAGAAATTATAAACTAATTTGTAGAAACAACATCTGTTGTACGCAGGCAAAAAAAGCTTTTAGAAGAAAGGAAGAGAATTTATTTCCCTCTGTTTTCAGCTATTTATAAGACAAAAGGAGAAAACCTAAAGTATTACAGTCAGTAGTTCTCGTACAACACATGTTTATGTACTCAATGTCAAACAAGGGGGTTTGTTTTTACTTAAGCCCAGGGATTTCAAGCATGGGAAAAACGCATCGAGTAAGAGAAAAAGAGGAACAATCTATTTCCATATCTGTTTGGCCCATGGTCTGCTGAGCTTGTGAGATGTTTGTCATTAATGCTGCAGATTTGTGATGAAGTTACTCAGTAATTATGCTGCCAGAGACTAGAACTAAAACAGTGAAGACCACTTAGCTTCTGGGTATATGCCTCCTCCCTTCCATGCAGTCTGATCTTGTCCAGAGTGAATAGTAACCCAGCACTTTGCACAGAACAAAATGCTTTTCTGTCTGCATTAGATAACATCTGCTCACTGTTGTCAAGGGCCTTGCAAATAGTTTACAACAAAAGAGTATGGAAATTTACCACAACCTACGCTTTTGTGTGACTTTCGAAAACAGACTTTTTACAAGAGCCTGTAGTGATAGGACAAGGGGTAATGGGTACAAATTGAAATCAGGGAGGTTTAGATCAGATGTCAGGAAGAAGATCTTCCCGGAGAGGGTGGTGAGGCGCTGGAACAGGTTGCCCAGAGATGTTGTGGATACCCCATCCCTGGATGTCTTCAAGGCCAGGCTGGATGATGCTTTGAGCAACCTGGTCTAGTGGAAGGTGTCCCTGCCCATGGCAGGGGGGTTGGAACTAGATGATCTTTAAGGTCCCTTCCAACCCTAACCATTCTATGATTCTATGATTCTTTCCAAAGACAACACGGTATGACCAGTGAGAAATTTTGACAGTGTAGTGTCTTGGTGTGAACACCTATTGGCGTAGTTATAGTATGAGGGCAGGTTCTGTGTTTGTGTTTTTACTTACAAGGAAGATACCAAGGATATCAGAGATCAATTACCAGTCCTGGGTAAGTTAAAGCTAGATGGGTTTTGTTGTAACTACAAGTGACATTCATATTTGCAATGGAAATGTACCCTTTGAGATGGTGCAAAAAATCATCATCAAGAGTTGAGGAATACTGGATGGGAGGGTCAAGAAGAGGGAGGAGTCAAAGCTGGCAGCAGTGTTATCAACCCAAGTGATGTTTTCTTAAAAAATAATTAGTGGCTGTGGTAGCAGTGAAGATAGATTTACAAGGGGAAATTAATTAATTTTTGGCCTTGTGAAAGTAAAACTGGTGATGAAACATCAAAAAAGATACTGAATGAGGGGAGAAACCGTTGCATAATCTAGCCAAGGTGCAGATGTACCAAAAGTGTAGGTGAGAGCAGAGTGAGGGGATCAGGGACCATGGGTGTGGCTGTGACTCAGAAGCATTGATTAGGTAGAAATACTCGTATATTGCTATTCCTTCCTTCCTTATGACTTACGGGAAGACAATTTAGATAAGTACAGTCAACTTTGAAAGAGCTCTGTACAGTTACAAGAATCATTTACGGAAAAATATGCTTTGGCAGCAAGCAAAATTGCTGCCTCCCTGCAGTAGGAATCTCTCAAGTGTACAATTCAGGGGTACAGTAAATTATTCCTTTAATACCCTAATACATTACACATAATTTCTGCCCCCCCCC